>NW_027103674.1:1358835-1611561 GCF_902728285.1 Clytia hemisphaerica | reverse complement strand
AAAAAAATTTTTTTCAATTTTTCTTTAAACAAAATGTGAAAAAAAAATTTTGAAAATGTGATTTTTTGGTGTTTTTCAGCATTTTTGAGTGAGTTTAGGCCAAAAATTGAGAATCTAAAAAAAAATAAGTGTTTGCAATTTTTCTGTAACAAGTGAAAAAAAATTTTTGCAAATGTGATTTTTTGGTGTTTTTTTTTCCATTTTGAGTGAGTTTAGGCCAAAATGAGAAATCTAAAAAAAAAACTTTTTTTGCATTTTTCTTTAACCCTTTGAGTGCCAGGGTCCTTTTTTCTAAGTTTTTTTTAAAAAATCGCTAGTTCAAACTTTAAGGGCTTATATCTCCTGTCTGAGGAATTAGAGCTCGGATATAGCTCGTGTAGCTTAGAGTCTCTTCTTTTTTTGGGCGCCTTCGGCGCCGCCCGATTTAGGAAGGGCGTGGTGGGGCGGCGGCCAAGGGGGGGGGGGTAGGTTAGGGAATTAAAGCAGTCAGGCCCGCTGCGCGGACCTGACTGAAACTGATGAAAAGGTGCCCAGTGGTAAAATTTCAAATCAATTCACTAGAAGACAGAATAAAGTAAAACAGGGCCAAATTTGGAGGTTCTTGGATCACTCGTTGACCAAAAATAGTCAAAAAACGGTCAGAATCTCAAAAAAGTGAATTTTTGTCAATTTTTTGCATTTTTTTTGACTTTTTTGCTTAAAATTTCGCTGGAAAGACTCACTTTTGAATTTTTTTTTTGCTTGACCATAAAGGACAATCTAATTCCTACGAGTTCGACCAAAAATAACGATTTCTAACTCAAACTGGGCATTACAGGAGGGCTTCGCCCTCCTATATAGCCCATGTCGTATATATACGACATCGGCACTTAAAGGGTTAAACAAAGTGAAAAAAAAATTTTGAAAATGTGATTTTTTGGTGTTTTTCAGCATTTTTGAGTGAGTTTAGGCCAAAAATTGAGAAATCTAAAAAAAAAAATAATTTTTGCAATTTTTCTTTAACCCTTTGAGTGCCAGGGTCCTTTTTTCTAAGTTTTTTTTAAAAAATCGCTAGTTCAAACTTTAAGGGCTTATATCTCCTGATCTAGAAGGAATTAGAAGCTCGTATATAGCTCGTTGGATAGCTTAGAGTCTCTTCTTTCTTTTGGGCGCCTTCGGCGCCGCCCGATTTAGGAAGGGCGTGGTGGGCGGCGGCCAAGGGGGGGGGTAGGTTAGGGAATTAAAGCAGTCAGGCCCGCTGCGCGGACCTGACTGAACTGATGAAAAGGTGCCCAGTGGTAAAATTTCAAATCAATTCACTAGAAGACAGAATAAAGTAAAACAGGGCCAAATTTGGAGGTTCTTGGATCACTCGTTGACCAAAAATAGTCAAAAAACGGTCAGAATCTCAAAAAAGTGAATTTTTGTCAATTTTTTGCATTTTTTTGACTTTTTTGCTTAAAATTTCGCTGGAAAGACTCACTTTTGAATTTTTTTTTGCTTGACCATAAAGGACAATCTAATTCCTACGAGTTCGACCAAAAATAACGATTTCTAACTCAAACTGGGCATTACAGGAGGGCTTCGCCCTCCTATATAGCCCATGTCGTATATATACGACATCGGCACTTAAAGGGTTAATTGGACTGCAATTGAAAATATCGTAATTTCTCCACAATTATAAATGTGCTAACACAGGGTCCCAAAGGGAATGGTGTTGTTCAGTTCAAACAGTTAATTGTAATTTTTTGATGAAACCGCCGAACAAATTTTTCAGCCTTTGAAATATCGCCAAAAAAGAGAAACTACGAATCGTTCTTTTCTTCCATGAACTGATTTTAGGAGCTCTTCGTACACACCACTGCCCCAAGTTTACGAGAATTAGTTAACGCAAAAACTTAATACTACACGTTTTTTATAAGAACAAACTATATAAGAACATAAGGCTTAAAAGGCCAAAATGTTAAGAACAAGTTAGGAATATTTCAAGGCTTTGGGAACTCAAAAACTCCCGATTTCTTAGGAAAATGGCCATAAATACTCATAAAATGGGGGGGATAAGAACATGTTAAGCACACTTTTTAGGCTTCTTTCCGAAGGCAAAAATTTTGGATGTTCTTATAAAAAACGTGTATTCATGAAATATCAAAATCAAAGTGGTTTCTTTTTATATACATTCCTGATTCGTTCTGTATGTAAAACTCGTCAAACTCACTGACCATAAAAATT
The DNA here is from genome assembly GCF_902728285.1 of Clytia hemisphaerica. NCBI lineage: Eukaryota > Metazoa > Cnidaria > Hydrozoa > Leptothecata > Clytiidae > Clytia > Clytia hemisphaerica. The sequence continues at coordinate 1,609,353 of NW_027103674.1, read as the reverse complement.
ATTTTTGGCTGATTTGCAAAATATCTAATACATCCAAAAATTTTATACTATCTATAATGTAAAATACAGGCTTAAATGCAACCTACTAGCCGTAAGCAAAGCGTCACAAACGCTGCGAGGCCCAAAACAGTGAATCGCTATACATTCAAAAAACTCAAACGAAACAAAGGTAGCTGTCGAAGGATTATACTCTTTTCATTTTATGAAAGAATGCCTCAAATAAATTGTTCTTCTTTCCTTCTATAAAACACCCTTGCATTTGATTCAAATATATAAGGAGTAAAAATTGCCTCGCATTACATTTGTCAACTATAATGAAGTAAATCGAGATTAAGACTTAAATAAAAGATCTTTGAAAGATTTTGAAAAGTTTTTGCAAGTTTTACAAAAACACAAAATTTTAAAAATAATCTCAAAATGGAATGAAATGAAAGCTTTAAAGTCATGTATAATGAATTTGAAGAAGATTAATTTGAGCATATCCAGTTTCCAGCCCTTAAAACAAAAATCGTTTCTAAACATCTCCAATTAGTCTAGTTGTAGAAAATCTGGTGAAGATACTAAAGCACGATGCTTCAAAGCCAAGAAGGGGAGGATTTGTAAAGCTTTTTTAGTAGATTGACAAAATGTATAGAAAATGTTTTAAACTTTTAAACTAACACGAGTAAACGTATCGATGAATAGATTTTACCGGTATTTTTGTAAAGATTAAAAATTTCCAAGAATAAATTCAGGCGAATTTTCAGCTATAGCCTCACCTAAAACTTTTATGTTAATAATGAATTAATGAGTTAATAATTTTATGTTAATGCGTATAAAATAAAAAAAACAATTTTGCATACAATGCATCAAAATCAATAAGTAATTGAAGAGGGAATCTTCATACACAACTATTTACTCAACTCCATTGAGACACCCCTGTGTCAAGACCCGCCGCAGTTGGATAAACAATTCTTTCAAAATCCCAATGGGGATAGAATTTATATACTTTTTGAGTTCAAAAATATAATGGAATGGTTTTGAACGCAATTTCTTAAATATAATTTTTATGTGGGGATGAATTCAAAGTCAATTTCCCAGTGGGGCTGAATTGATAGGGTATTTTTCATCAGAGGATGAAATTTTTGCTAAATTCTCCATTTGCTAAATTGTGGTTCCATGTGGGAAAAAGTTCCACAGGGGCTGTGAGACAGGGATTTATTGAGTTTCTTTAAAAGTAGTGATACAAATTTTACAAAATTGGCCTACAAATGATGCAAATAATGCTGAGGTTGCGCAAAGTGTGGTTGCGCGAGGTGTGGTTTGCACTTTCAACAGTTGTTGATCTGACTTTATTGTCAAAATTAAAGATTTAAAAGAAAAATCTAGAATTTGAAAACTCTGTATATCATAGAGTACAAAGAGAGCTAATTACACCCCTGTCACAGTGTTACAGCCCCGGTGGAGCTTCTCCCACTATGGGGATGAAAGTTTATACAGTGCAATTTCTAAGCGGAGACGAATCAAAGTAAAAGATATAGGACATTTCTTTCTCCTTTCGCCTTAAAACTTCTAATTCTAAGGTGCGAAAAAGAAAAGCGGCACATAGTTTGGTCAACAGAGGACACCTTTTCTTTTACCTGTCATCACGCTAACAGGCACAGGGGTCATTGGACAATATAATATTTTTTAATTAAAAAATAATCTTGTCAATCAAGAGATCAATCCTAAAGAACACATTCTCATCTTGCTCCCATAAAATTGAAATATTTATTTTACTTTTGCCAAATCAGCTGCAAGAAAATCTGCTCCTTACTTTTATCCGGACGTAGAGATTATAATGTTCTTTAAAAACGAAATTATTACCTTTTTTTATTGTATTTGATGATTGTATTTTCGATAAATTCGATCGGCATGAAAATTTGATATTTTCATGAAAAATATTTTCGTTTAAATTTCAAGACGAAAACTTTATATTTTCTTGAAATACAAACGAAGAAAAGATAGTCAATCTGGAAACATGAAATATTTCCTTTTTAATGAAAAACGACAAAAGAAATTATCCACCTTTTCGAAGCAATAAATATTTAAAGATTATCTTTTTTCAAGAACTTAAAGAAAAAGAATCTTTTCTTAAAACTGTAAGGAAAAATCGATATTTCCGCAATCGTACGTTCGAAAACATTAAGTTTTCAAGGANTTGATTGATTCTCTATTGCTACTTTGCCTAATAAACATAGTCAAGAGGATACTGCGGATAAAATTTATCAAAAAGTTCTGCGCCATCTTAACCCTTTGAGTGCCAGGGTCCTTTTTTCTAAGTTTTTTTTAAAAAATCGCTAGTTCAAACTTTAAGGGCTTATATCTCCTGATCTAGAAGGAATTAGAAGCTCGTATATAGCTCGTTGGATAGCTTAGAGTCTCTTCTTTCTTTTGGGCGCCTTCGGCGCCGCCCGATTTAGGAAGGGCGTGGTGGGCGGCGGCCAAGGGGGGGGGGGTAGGTTAGGGAATTAAAGCAGTCAGGCCCGCTGCGCGGACCTGACTGAACTGATGAAAAGGTGCCCAGTGGTAAAATTTCAAATCAATTCACTAGAAGACAGAATAAAGTAAAACAGGGCCAAATTTGGAGGTTCTTGGATCACTCCTTGACCAAAAATAGTCAAAAAACGGTCAGAATCTCAAAAAAGTGAATTTTTGTCAATTTTTTGCATTTTTTTGACTTTTTTGCTTAAAATTTCGCTGGAAAGACTCACTTTTGAATTTTTTTTTGCTTGACCATAAAGGACAATCTAATTCCTACGAGTTCGACCAAAAATAACGATTTCTAACTCAAACTGGGCATTACAGGAGGGCTTCGCCCTCCTATATAGCCCATGTCGTATATATACGACATCGGCACTTAAAGGGTTAAATAGGGCGAAATAGAAACCAATCCTAGCTAAGGCCCGGACTCCACTCGCCTACGCTTTGATTGTACTTCTCAAGCAAAATCTTTTATGTTGTTGGTCAAAAGAAAAATAAAGATATGCCATTGTGGTCCATTCAGACGTACAGTCGAGAAAAGTTGAAATGCGCCTAATTTTTTTTAAAGTGCATAGTACTTTTTCATGATGCAATCTTTTCTCCAAACTAAAAGCTGATTGAATCCATTAAGATGATCGCAGCGCAGACAATGAAGAGATGTGCCTTCAGGAAGCTAGACTTTTTGAGTTTATAGCTATATACTTTCACTTTATGGTGTTTCTGTATGACTGTCTGTGTGCCTAGTCTAACCACCGTTAAATGCCTTCGGGAAGGTCCCTCCTAACTTGGAAAGCCAGAATTGGAGCTATTTCACCAAACTACTGGAGCGCAAGTTATTACGTAGGCTATCACAACTGAAAAAGTTGAATGTATGCGCCTATACAAACTTTTTTCAGGTTTTCCAAATAGATTTACCACACTGAACAAACAGTGAAAACACTCTAAGTGAGGTAAATCTATTTTGAAGACCAAAAAAAAGTTTGTTTACATCGATTCACATTCAATTTTGGATTCATTGCTACATTCTATTTTTTGTACTTTGCCGGTATCTTGTTTTACCGTTTCTTGTATGACTGCTGTGTGCCTAGTCTAACCACCGTTAAATGTCTTCGGGAAGGTCCCTCCTAACTTGGAAAGCCAGAATTGGAGCTATTTCACCAAACTACTGGAGCGCAAGTTATTACGTAGGCTATCACAACTGAAAAAGTTGAATGTATGCGCCTATACAAACTTTTTTCAGGTTTTCCAAATAGATTTACCACACTGAACAAACAGTGAAACACTCTAAGTGAGGTAAATCTATTTTCAAGACCAAAAAAAAAGTTTGTTTAGATCGATTCACATTCAATTTTGGATTCATATGCTACATTCTACTTTTTTGTACTTTGCCGGTATCTTGTTTTTTACCGTTTCTGTATTGACTGTCTGTGTGCCTAGTCTAACCACTGTTAATGTCCTTCGGGAAGGTCCCTCCTAACTTGGAAAGCCCAGAATTGGAGCTATTTCACCCAAACTACTGGAGCGCAAGTTATTACGTAGGCTATCACAACTGAAAAAGTTGAATGTATGCGCCTATACAAACTTTTTTCAGGTTTTCCAAATAGATTTACCACACTGAAAAACAGTGAAAACACTCTAAGTTGTAAGGTAAATCTATTTTGAAGACCAAAAAAAAAAAAGTTTGTTTAGATCGATTCACATTCAATTTTGGATTCATATGCTACATTCTACTTTTTTGTACTTTGCCGGTATCTTGTTTTACCGAGTTAAGTTAAGAAAGATATTCCCGAGTTACGACCATAATGGTCTTTAAAGCTTAAGAAAGCTCTATAAACAATAAAGGTAGTTATTAATAAATAACAGACAATATAAATTACAGTTTGAACAAAAATATCAACAAAATGTACATTTGAAAACTTGAGCAAATTTCTTTAAAGATTCCCGAAAAAGAATTGAAATCATTGCTGAAATGAACTTCTGACTAAATTACAGTATTTATTCAGTTTTAAAGACAAGAAACAAATTAGACATACAAAACACTTTTTCCATTCAATGAATCGAATCAGCTCATCATCAGAACCAGTCTGCCATTTTGTTTGTTTTGATTTGCAAAAGTAATATTGTAATCCTTGTTATGGTGATGTTTATACTTTTTCTATAATTTGCATTTATAACACTCGCTTCAGCTTTTCAATCCTAAATCAAAACTAATGAAATGCAATATATAATAATGGTAATAGCATATAACGTAATATGAAAATGTGTATAACATTTACCGCTGTATAATTTACCGCCATATTTTTGCGGAACACTTAATTGGCCGGAACAGAAATACTAACAAACGCGCGCGCGCGCAAAGATTCGAGATTCCTGTCCAATATCCTTGCGTGAAGCTATGAAGGCCTCCTCACTCGCTACGCTCGTTGCGGGGGCAATTAATGAAAAACTTCCCCGCGCGGGAAAAGCGGACCGCTTGTCCTTTTCATTTAAAAACAACTGCTTACCAAGTAGGCACAGAACAACAAAATTCGATTATTAAAGTATTCATAGATTGCTTTTCCTTTATGCTGATCGCCAACATGAAACAGAAAGTTCAAAACACAAAAACACTGCAAGAGGTCAAAAGCTTGTAAAAATCAAAGTGTCTTTAGCATTATTTTTTTTGAGAGCATGAATCAATTCTTAAAATATTTTTGTGGCAAAAATATATGGGTATTTTAATGTAATGTTTTTGTGAGTTTTGAAAATTCAAGTTAGTCCTTGCCTTTTACAACTTATTAGCTGGTTTAGACTTTTTTACACTGCACTGGTTAAATCTCTGTCTGGTCGGTCTGGTCTGTCAGAGTTTCTCTGATTTCTCACAACATTCTATTTTTACAAGGGTTTAAACCACAATGATTGATACATGTCATCGACTACTGGATAACAGCAGAGGGATTAAGAATCTTATTTTCTTAACAGCTTATGTTTGTTTATGTTGCATTTCATCCTCGAGTGAAACAGGTAAGGTTTTGTTTTGTTTATTATACCTTGATAGCTCTGTCTTGATAGCTGTCTTGATAGATAGCTGCTACACATTGCCATGCCATTGATGTAAAATAATTTTTTTGCCAAGTGAATCAAGTTTGTACGAAGACTAGTCTGGAAATGGCAGAATACACTTTTTCTTGTAAAACCTGTTTAAAGCCTCATAAAAACATAAGTCAGACAAAAGTTTCAATTCAATTCAAGAAGTATTTTGTCCCTTTTTAAGCCATTTTTCGTGTCTTGATTTGCAAAAGTTTATTTTTGGGAATAAATTTTTTCTTCCAATTCATGAAATTAAACGTCACTTAACTTTCTCTCTCAAAAGTTTCTGTTTGAGAAAATTTGTACACTTAATATCCTATTTCTAAAGAAGGGTGACAAATTACAGTTGTTGGGTATATTGATTGAAATGAAATTAGACCAAATTACGGTAAGTTGTTTTAGAGAACGCAACAACCTATTGAATAACTAATTACTCCACAACAGTTACCTAGAGACAAGATAATTTATCACGTTATATATACGTAATGTATGTGGAGAATTCGTTATTCAATTCTATTTCTATAAATTAATCCAAAGGGTAGATATGTACATTTTCCCGGATATATCAATAAGCCGTCGCATTTTCCAAAACGACTATCAAGCCATGTTTTTGTTTAAACATGCAAATTGGTATTATGAACTTACTTCTTTTTTGAAAGAAAATGGTTGGTGGTTTTTATCAGGCAAATTATATAGAGGATTTAGACTATTTTTCTCTTAAAGAAAATTGACTTTTCATGCAAAAATTACTCCAAATGCTTGTTTAAAAATTTAAAATAAAAAAAAAAGCTCATAGCTCTAACTTCTACCATCAACTGCTCCAACTTGGGACTATCTTACGCAACATAGGACGGCCATTCCACCACCATTTCACCGAACCTCCAAAGTCATTTGATTTGAGTAGGCTTTTAAATCGAAATATATGAAAAAAATCCGTAGTGGAACACGCACAAGTGTCCGGAACGAAGAAGACCAAATTAGTGGCAAAACGATGAAGCGTTTGACGTCAATCGCGTGGCAAGTTAGTTACACACTTGCTATTTGTTAATCCCATTGGGCGGTAGGCGGTTTGGCGACGGGCGCTCTCTAATTCTCCATTTGGCTTCCGGTCATTTTGAATGAAAAAAAAAGTTAAAAAGGGCATGCTATCAGTGAAAGTTATCGTGACATGTTATGACAGAAAGCATGATTGATAAACTTGGTGGAGTTATCAAAACAAATTTGTTGTCAAAGAGATAATTAACAGTAAGTGAAAATACAGGCCAGATATCAATAAGTCCCATGTTGCGTACACTTGTCCCAAGTTAGAGCAGTTGACGGTAGCTCTTGTGGTTCAAAATTGTCAATTTTTGAAAAAAGTCAAATTTTCACTCTGGAAAAGTAAACTTGCATTATGGTTTACATCGGTGAAGGCAGGCCTTTGATATTCTTGATATGATTTTATCAGCTTTTTAGCAATTTTTTCCTCACTAACCTTTTTACCTTGAAGGAAGATAGAATGAGTTTTGCGGCTTTCTGAAAAAAGTACATTTCATAAATTTTTTTTCTCATATTTATGGGATCTATTCCCAACCTCAAAATACATCTTTTCGCAGCTTTTTGTCAATGGATTTTTTTGGCATTCTTCCTCCAAAGAGTGTTGATCACTTTTATTTCCCCTTGAGCACCCAAGAAAAAACTGATTAACTCCTGTCATATATAGGCAATTAAAAATGAGACAGCGATCTTGCGGGCGCTAAGTTTCTACCTTCTTTTGTATCCATGATAGAATCATCTTAATTTGGGGGTGTGAAAATGATAAGGGATCTCATTTTTTAAGAATCAAAATGATAAAGATGGTATTGAATAATATCATCAACATGAAAAATATGAGCAATCTGATTGGTTAACGCGTACGTAAATGCTGTATTTCATATTGTACCGTAAAAATACAAGACTGCGTTTTTAAAAAGGGGTCTGGTAAGTGGGAGATCATATGTTGTACAATTTTATGATTAGAAAGGTTTTCTCTTCGCTTCCAATACACAACAACTTATAAAAATTTTTATAAAAAGATTGTTTTGATCTTTTTAATGACCATTCGATTCTTATTTCTAGTAGGTGATAGTTCTTTAATCCTAAGTCTCATAAAACCTGGCAATGTTTTATTTTTAATGATTAGGTTTTTGGATTTATCAAGCTTTATGATGATGTCTTCATAAATTAATACAAAATTTTATTAGGAAAGGAAATCTCTTTTCTAATAACTTGTTTGTTGTTCACGGAGAAAATGTCCCAGTCCAGTTTAACTTTTAGAGAAAAATATTTTGCACTTTACTAAGACTTCCTTCATCTCCAACTTTATTAAGGAAGATATTCATTTCCTTTTATTTTTAAACTTTTTAAATAATTGATGAATCCGATTTTAAAACACATATTTTGTTCTTTTGGTAGGGTTATCCCTTTCTCTGTTAAGTTGCTTTTCCTTGTAATTCCTTTTCAAAAATAAAATTGAAGAAAATTCCTTCTCTTCCCTTTTCCAAAATTCCTTTAGGTGATTTCAATAGACAAGGGAAATAATTCTCAAAAGTTTATAAATAGTTTTCAAAAGAAAAAGAGCATTAAGATCAATAAGCTTTAATGAAATTAATATTCTTCCTTTCTGTGAAATTGTAGTGTTTTAGTTGTCAAATCAATATTTTGAGATTTTCTAAGACAATTCCTACTTTCCCAGCAACCATTTTAAAAGTAACTTAGAAATATTTAAGGTCAAAACCTTATCAGAATCATAGCATAGGCTTTAAAACCAATACCTGGTTTTTTAAATTGAATTTTATTAAAATTGTTGTGAAAGAGACTTGCTTATAGTCTAGACATTTTTCTCTAATTATGTTATGATATTATGCTCTCTTTTCTCTAATGATGCACATTAGATAACATCTTAACCAATTCCATCTCTACATTACCTACACATAATATAATATATTATAGTTTAGGAAAATACATTTTTTCTAGATCCCTGAAGTACAAGTTTTTTTAGTTAAAATAAAATATAATCACTTCCCCAGTGATAATGGTTTCTGATTTATCCTGAGTTTTTGCTTTATTAATCGTACCATTGAAAAGGTATTTTACATCAACTGGAATGACGTATTGTATTGTATTAATTTTCCTGATTTCTCTAATACACAGTACTACGTAATGATCAATGGAGTATACTATGTCTATATTATGTGTGTTTCTACTATAAGAATGTTTAAGAATCCTATAGCCTGGCCATCTCTAAGTACAATATCTACTATGCAAAGTCAGATTCTAATTTTCCACAATAAGATAGTATGTATATATAGATGAACAAGTTTTTGGTCTTAGAAGAAGGCTTTTTAAAACAGCCAGGAACTAATTTGATGTTAGAGAGTTATTCTAAAATTTCTTATAATATCTTATCTTGTGAACATGTCCCGGGGGGGGTACTACCCTTGTCGACCGACGGGGGTGCTCCGCTGAGGTTCGAAAAATGGACCCTACGTGGGACTCGAAATTTGCGAAAAAAGTGACCCTGAATGGGACTGAAATTCCTAAATTTTCTCAAATTTTCTACTTTTTCCCCAAATTTTCCAGAAATAGGCACCCTACGAGGGACTGATTTTTCTATTTTGGTGTTTTTGCGACCCTACCTGGGACTCGTGGAGGTTAAAAAAGGTACCCTGACCAGCGGAGCATCCCCGTAACCCATCTTGCCCTAGTACCCCCCCCGGGGAACATGTCTCACAGGTCTAATGAATGATACACATTATTATTATCATGATTGTGGTATTTTAAGTATTGAGGTTTTCTCATCATTGTTTTAAAGCCGAAAGCATCATTTTTATCCAATTTAAATGTTATGTTTCTAATTTGGATTACTCAGTAAAAACCATTGACAAAATAAATTTAAAACATTTTTTCTTAGTGCATTCTCTTTTGCATATTTTTGATCTATTTTTAAAAGATAGAGCTATGAATGTTTTTACAATCAATTCGATTTCATGAAATATACAAAGTGTATCAGTTTCTTTTCTCTTCCTAAAGGCTGTCCTTTAAAAACCATCAATTTCATCTATTTATAAATCTCATTTTCCTTAATGACTTAATGACATGTTAATAAATTCAAACATCTGAACTGCATAATTTTTGAGTCCCTCCCAAATGTTTAACTCAATTTGTTAAGCATCCTTATTACTGAAATTGCTCTAAAATGTAAGTTAACAGCTTTCTTTCAAGATTCAGAAGCTGTCTCTACTGTTCTTTGGCTTCCAATAACTGAGACTAAGTAAATAAAAAAATCTCAGGTTCTCTCACAAGCAGAGGAGATTATGAACAATTTAGGAGCTATACTGCAGTGCTCCCCACAGTGTGATAAATAACTGAAAGGCTCTTTTAGAGGCCATTTTCTAACCTTCCCAAGAGAAGTTGATGAAAATAGAATACCCTTTTTTGTTTTCTTATTCACGTTTTCCAAGCACATTTCAAATGTTACTTTCAATCCAGCATTTGAGCAAACCCATTTCTATGGCTATATCTCATCGGCTCCCTATTTTGATTTTAAAGATAACTATTGATTTTATTAAATGTTAGTTTTCCTTCATACATATGATATGAACAGATCAAAGTCTTTCTCAATATACCGAGTTGTCCAGAAAAAACTTTGGACGTTTGTTGGCTTCTTGAGACGAAAAAATTCTTCAACAACCCTGAAAATACTTTTATTAGAGTTATAACTTTTTAAATTTGGTCGAGTCTTTTTACAGTTTTACAGTTATAGCTTTTCAAAGTCAAAATTCACTTTTCGAAAAGTGGAAAAATACACCAAAAAAGGGGGATCAAATAGGCTCTTTTCTTTGTTTTTATCTTGAAATTTTTTGGAATTTTTGGGAATTCTTTAAGTACTGCCAAATTTGTCAAGAAACTATTCTATACAGGTACGAGCCAGGAAGTATCTTATCCATTTGGTGGACTAACTTTCTTGGGGTTTTTCTTGTTCCTTATGGTAATAAGAATATTTTAAGCTTCTGGGCCACCTGGATTTCTCACCTGGGTATCCATAATGGCGGATTTTTGGTCATGTGACCCCCGTAGGCAAAACTGAAAATTCTTCCAACCCAAATATAGGCATATCATATATCAATCGATCGGAAATTTGATACTGATTAATTTTGAGATACAAAGTTGGGTCTGAAAACTTTCCTATCTCGAGATATAAATCACTTTCGTTTTCTCAGGTTTGGCTGCAGTTGTAGGCGGGCTTTCATGGAGTGAGGCAATTCTTTTAGTCATATCTCAAGAAAAATGCTTTTAAACATATCAAAACTTTATGTGCTCCTAGAAAAGGCATTAAAAATTGTTTGTGCAAATTTTCAAACATTTTGCAGTAAAAATGTGTATTTTACAGACCAGAGTACAATTTCCTTACCGTCGAAAAAAGATATTTTTCTCTCCAAATTGGCCTTTTTGTCTGAAATGAATGAGCGAAATGTTTCCCAATAGGGTTTAGAACCAATCACTTCTTCGTAATCTCACTCAGAGGGGGTACTTAGCAACGAGTAAGGGCTAAATATGTCCGGTCAGCAATTTATAAGTATGATTTACGGTAAGACATGATCCCGAAAACGGTGAAATTTCCAAATAATTAATGAAAAATTCTCTCATTGCATCTCAACATTAAACGAGAACCTTCTGTTCTTTAGATTGACTAATGCAAAAAATTATGAATAATGTAAATCGTTACAGTGTGTATTTTACAGACCAGATTTAAGTGCTTCTAGGAGCTTGTCTTGTTCTAAAACGCTTTGGATTACTACAGAAATACCCGAACTTGAGAATTTACTGAGTTAATCCGTCAAAATTTGCCAATTCCTTTATCTTTATTTTTCATGCATGAAACGAGATTTAGAGGGCTTAGAATCTGTGTTGTCTGTAGGGCCAAAAAACGTCGGCATAATATGGCTTCGAGAGGCGATAATCCTAGGCCATTGTAGGAAGCCTAGTGATGAAGCCATATTTGTGAACCTGCTTGGGGCTATTCTGGTTACTGTTACAATTATAAGAGGTGTATAATGGTCCAATGCATCATTGTATATCCGCTTTAACTACATGAATGCAACACAACGCCTTCAGCTAGTTGAAGAAGCCAGACTGTAGGAATTTTAACTAAAAGCGCTTTAAAGAAGTTATTGCCATATAAAATAATGCTTTAAGCTACATGTCCAAAATATCCCCGTTTTCTTACAAAAATCTAAGTATAATGTTAAGAAATCTTGATTTTAAAATTCTTATTTGTTTCTTGCTGATGGTGTTCCCATTTTCCTTTCCCCTCGTGAGGTTTTAAAGTTTTAGAATCATCTGGTCTCTGTGGCTTTGTCGGAACATGAACAAACGACTAGACATCCTTCTCCTTCGTAAGCACTGCTAGCTTCGTTGCCGCCTCGTTAAAACATAAAATGAAACAATAGGTTTCGATGATCTACCTTGGGAATACCTTGCTAACAACGTCAAAACTTCGACAAAAGTCTCTGTTGTTCGACTCTTCTCCAGTCTTTTATCTATATCATAACAAAGATAACAGATGCGTAATCATCGTCATTTTTCAAAACTCCGATGAAATAATATCAATTACTTTAAGGGCAGAAACTTTTGCGGGTAGAAACTTTCACGTTTTTCGCGTTTTTGCCAGTTTCTGCCAGGTAAGGAATTAAACAAGAAATTCGCGTGATAAGTTAATTTTGCGAAAAATGAAACTTTCCTAAAAACCGCGAAAGTTTTTTCCAAGTTTTAACAGCCAAAAAATCTAAATAAAACGAGGACTCGGGGAAAGGCCGGGAGAGGGTAAGAATAATTTCGTCCTAGCTATAAGGGGATGTAGATTCTCAAGACAGTAAATAAAAGACAGGATTTTTATAAATGCTTTGATAGCTTATTTTTTGTATTTTCTATAATGATTTACTCGATAGTGATACAATTCCCTTGCTCTTTTGTCTTCTTTTTACCACCTGAGGACATTTCACGAATATCTCTGCTTCCATTTCCAGCTTCTTCATTCGACTTTTCTTCCTTTTCTTTTTCTCGAATGGGGTGGTGGATAGCGATAACGTCATCACGAAATGAGATTTGAAATAATATTGTATTCACTTTCCCTACATTCGCGAAAGTTATTGCTAATAAAATTGAACATTCACAAAAAATTCGCGAAAGTTTCTTCCGTAAATTTTCTTCAAAAAGTAAAAATCGCGAAACTTAAATCCGCGAAATTTCGCTACTTTTCGGTCTCGCGAAACTTTCTGCCCGCGAAACTTTCTGCTCTTAAAGTATATAGGATTGAGAGTATAGGATTCAAATTATGATATTCTTATGACACAGGCTCGCAACTTTTTTTTTCAAGTCAATAAAAAAACTAATTGGAATGACAAAAGTGATTCAAAAGTATACACACAGTTGAAATTCTCCATTTCAGCGTATAAAAAAATTTGAAAATAATTATTTTGTGACTTAAGAGTAACTAGCCGTATGCGCAGCGTCGCACGCTACGTGTCCCAATCCAGCAAATCACTATACATCTAAAAAAACCCAACGGAAGAATAAAGATAGCTGCTGATTGATGATAAGATTTTGATTTTATAAAAGAAAAGAGAAAAACGTTCAACGCCATGAAGAGGAGGCTTTGTAGAGCTTTGTTAGATTTTCCAAAACTTTTTATAAAACACGTTTTAGCATATTAATATATAGATTTTCAAACTTTCAAGCTATCTATCAATCATTTTACCTAAGTAATTCAAAGAAATAGTATTGTGACGGAATATCAACGGATTTTTTATACCAATTTTAAAATACAGGCGGCAACGAAGCTCACTTCAAAGACACAATGGAAGATAGACGTCCAGTTATGATTTATCCCATGTGAAGGCGCATTAGTGTACCAAGTATTGACCGTCGTCTAGGAGATCAGGACTAACTCCAACTCGGTGCTGTGTTTCACTTAATGAAAAGTAAATGCTACTTTGCTAGGACCAACCCATACCATGTGATGGTCGTAGGGTGGACAGAAATTCTACATGCCGTTCAGCGACTGTGCGACAAATCTGTGCTAGTGTCTAGAGAAGCTTGCAAGAAATAAAAACTTTGGGGCTTTGTTCTTTTTTAGGAAAATAATTCAATGTCTGACGTCTGGCGCATACAAAGCTATCCAGGCTTAGTGGTCTCAAAGCCAGACTAATTTCATCAAAATTTTATGCTTATGTAGCTACGCAGTTCTGGAAGTTCTAAGCACTTCTCAAAGTCTCAAAGACAGGCTACACAGATTTCTCGTTACATGCATGAATAATAAAGATATAGGAATTAGAGGATCTTGACGGATTTTACTCAGTAAGATTCTCCAGCTCGGGTTTTTCCGTGGTAAGTCTAAACATTTTAGGGCAATATAACCACCTAGAAGCACTTAATTCTGGTCTGTAAAATACACACAGCGATTTACATGTATTCTTGATTCTTTGCATGTGTCAAACTAGAGGAATAAGGTTCAACTTTGTTTAATGAGATACAATGAGAGACTTTGTCAAATCTTTGAGTAATAGCTTGGAAGTTTCACCGTTTTTTGGATCAAATGTTACCAAAAATAAAATGCTTATAAAGTGCTGACCAGACACATTTAGCCCTTATATATTCCCGAGGTACCTCTCTGAGTATAATATGAAGAATCGAGTGGCTCTAAACCTTATTAAGCATCATTTCACTAATTCATTTCAGACAAAAAGGCCAATTTTGAGAGAAAAAGGTCTTTTTTCGACGGTAAGGAAATTGTACTCTGGTCTGTAAAATACACATTTTTACTGCAAAATGTTTGAAAATTTGCACAAACAATTTTTAATGCCTTTTCTAGGAGCACGTAAAGTTTTGATATGTTTAAAAGCATATTTCTTGAGATATGACTAAAAGAATTGACTCACTCCATGAAAGCCCGCCTAAAACTGCAGCCAAACCTGAGAAAACGAAAGTGATTTATATCTCGAGATAGGAAAGTTTTCAGACCCAACTTTGTATCTCAAAATTAATCAGTATCAAATTTCCGATCGATTGATATATGATATGCCTATATTTGGGTTGGAAGAATTTTCAGTTTTGCCTACGGAGGTCACGTGACCAAAAATCCGCCATTATGGATACCCAGGTGAGAAATCCAGGTGGCCCAGAAGCTTAAAATATTCTTATTACCATAAGGAACAAGAAAAACCCCAAGAAAGTTAGTCCACCAAATGGATAAGATACTTCCTGGCTCGTACCTGTATATTCTGTTTAGAGCAAATAATTACTTAAAGCTTTAAATGATTAATTAGGTTGTAAAACTCATTAAATTGTCTCTTTTATTGGTTAATTGATGAAATTTAATCCCCTCTTTTTTGACGTATTTTTGCACATTTTTAAAAGTGAATTTTGACCAGTTTTGACTTTGAAAAGCTACAATTCTAAAACTTCTCAACAAAATTATAAAAGTTAAACCTCAAAATCTAAGCTAGACTATCATCTATCTAATAAAAGTATTTTGAAGAGTTTGTTTGGTCTCAAGAAGCCAACAAACGTCCGTTTATCAAAAAGATTGATAATTTTCACTCCTGATTATCTTTTCAACAAGCACAAAACCACTATCCAACTTTTCCGAGTTTTACCAAAAGTATAGTCTTTTTGTTTCTGCTGCAGATTATATTGAGATAGATTTTAGAGAATGCCGTTCAGTCTTGCTATTTTTAAAATAATTTTTCTTTTTTTGTTTCTTTATAGCCACTGTTACATTTGTAAAAGCTGGGAAAAATGATATCAAAGAAGTTGGTGTATCAGACACAAATGTTGTATTTAATTGGGACTTCAATCTCGATGACCCAGATGCCCTCAAAACAATTACTTTTGGCTTCTACAAGTCTGATGGAACTAAATTCTTTTTTGCTATCAAGGATAAAGGGAAAGATTACAGTATTCGAGATAAATTATCACCTAGTGACAAGAATAATTTTATTGTTGACATCAATGATACTTCAACAGCAAGGTTGACATTAAAAGAGATTTTCTTGAATCAGAATAATAGGAAATTCTGTTGTATGGTAGAACTCCTGAATGGAAAGAGTATCATTTCCAATGTGGTTTTAAAAGTTTACGGTAAGATTTCAATGATTACTTTATTAGTTCAGAGTACTTTCCAAGCACTTTTCCTTACCACCATTTTGGTCTGAAAAATTGAGTTTCAATGCAGCAGTGATATTAAATGTGGACCACCATGGTTGGATGACAAAGAATTTTTTTGCCCTCTAAATGTCCTAAATAGGTGGTGTTTTCATGCATCTTAGCCCAAAAATTTTCTCATTTCTCTACTTTGCATTATTTAACATTTCTTTTTTCACAAAATTGAGTTTGAAATCTCAATTTGAAATTGGGTTTTTGTCAACAAATAACAGTGGTAGAAAAGTGCTTGAAAAATACCCTGTCTGGGACCGACCATGGTTAACCCTTACAAGTAGTACAGTGTGTCCCAAAAAAAATTGGACAAATCTCTATAAAGCATAAAGAGGAAGCTTTCAAAAAGAATGTTCTGGGTGGAAAATTTTTGAAAAAATAATTGGGCTATTCCAGAAATAGTTTTTACTTCCTATGTTGAGGAGGTGTGACGTCCAGAGTGGTCTGGTTTTTTGAATGATAAAACCCAGGGCAGTCAGTAAAATCGGGTTGAAAATCCAGGGTGGTCAGTATAACGAGGTCGAAAATGCAGGGTGGTCAAAGAAATGGGGGTCCAAGGGGGTCCTGAAAAATTTGCAAGAAATCCAGGGGTCACCCTTTAAAAAAAAATCTCAACATAGGGGGTACAATTTTTTTCCGGTATAGCCCAATTAGAGAGTAGTCTATTCTCTACCAATATTTTTCTTCAGTTCCTCCAACCATTATTCATAAAAGTGGAACGTTCAAATCATTGAAAGAAGGAGAACCATTAACATTAGAATGTAAAGCTAGTGCTGAACCCAAAGCCCTTATCCAGTGGAGATCAACTTCAAACAAAGTTTTGCCATATAACAATGCAACAGGAGAGTTGGAAATATTATCTGTCAGTCGGAATGATTCTGGAAATTATACATGCACTGCATCAAATCTCGCTGGAAATGCAACAATCACAATTCAAATCCAAGTTCAGTGTAAGTGGAACAAAAAAAATCAAATTCTATTATTCAAACCCCCACCTGGATTTTTAGAAAATTTTATAATTCTATAGCTATAACCCCTTTGTATTTTTATCTTTGATTTCAGAGACCTTTTCTGGAGTAGGCCTAAGAAAAAACAATGAACTGCAAGCTTATGAGATCAAAGACCCATTTTTTAATCATATTTATATGCGGAATCTGTATTGAAGAACTTCAAAGCAGACCTCCAATGAGGGCAGATCTTCTTACAAGACTTGCATAATAACCAGGATCTACTCGGATTGGAATGTGGACATACACATACTATTTTCCCTAAACCAGTAATTTCTTCAGCTCTTTCTACCATTTCTAGACACAGAATTACCCTCTTCCAGGCAAAGGTTTTGTTATACATAGTAATCACTGGAAAATATAAACACAGAGTTTACAGCCATACAGGCTAATTTATAACTTTATTTGCTATGACCGTGAAATACCAAAGGTTTGGAGCTGGCCACCATAATGTCAGTACACAGAAAAAAAAATCAACAGCTATTTGTTTTGAATGTATTTTACTTTTTGCTCGTGTAGACGCACCAGATATTTTGCCCATCTCAACGAAACGAATAGGGACCTACATGAAGAATCCTGATCCAATCTATTTGCGGTGTATTGTGGATGCGGTGCCGCCGGCTGTCTTCAAGTGGAGCGATCCTAAAGGCAACCAAGTCAGCGAAGAACCTACATATATTATACAAGACCCAGACGAGGATAAATATTTTGGTACATACACATGTAGAGCTAGTAATATAGTTCATTTTAGCGATCACACTGTGGAGGTTATAAAAATTGGTAAGTGAAATTAAAACTAGTTTAGACTTTTCGCCCTTGCCTAATCTTACTGTAAATCTGTGACCTGCGACCATACTGCATTGGTAGAGTATCCGGCTACGGCGCGCAAGGTTGTGGGTTCAAGTCCCGGTCATATTAAAGATTCACAAAATGATACTTGATACCTTTCTGCTTGCTGCTCAGCAATTAAGAGAAGAAGCAAGGGTAAGTGGAGCAATCCAGGGAGAAAGAGTGACGCCCTCCCCTATCTTTGGGTAGACAGCTATCGAATAAGGATCCCCCGGAATCTCATCAATACAATCTAGCAAACGGTATTGATGCTTCGACAGACTTTGGTAATGTCCGTTTTTTTAGCGTATGGTTATCAGACACTGCCCCCTACCAATGCAGTATGGTTTCTCTACGCTAGGTAAAAACTTCTAATGAATGAATTTAAAGAATTTAAGAATTTCGCAATTTTTTCTAGGTAATCCTGAGCAAGTGACGTTAACAACAAAAACAGTTTATGCAAGAACAGCCTCCTTCGACATGGTAATTCCAACAGACACTGGCAAAAGTAAGCTAAAGGATACAATTAAGATTGTGTACCAAGACACCAAAACAGGTCTGATTCAACAGAAGGTTCTGATTGGTTTAGGCAGATCAACTATCCAATTGGACAAGTTAACACCGTATACAGATTATGTGTTGAATGTAACAGTGGAAAATGAGTACTTTCCAAGCATTGGTCAGAAGTTAGCTTTCAAGACGCTTGAAGCTGGTAAGCATTGATATCTGATTTAAAATTATTATTATTATTTTTATTATTAGGGGGGGATGTTAGGACTAATTTTTTAAGCCCATTTGTCAAAAGTTGCCTTTGGGTATAAAAAGAAGAAAAATTCATGTAAAAACCCTGTGGCTCTTTTTTCAAGGTTGCCACGGGTAGGGTGCCACCGCCGCTCCGCCAGCAAAATCGAAATTTCAAAAATTTTTAAAACATAGCGAAGTGACCCCTCATTTGAAAGGTATTTTCATGCTGATTAAGAAAATCAATATTGTAAGGGTGAAAAAACACTCCAACAAGAAGTAACTTAAGAAAAACGATCAAAAAATTGCGTTTTTAGCAAAATCCTCAAAATTTTGCCAACTGTCAGAAATTACTTTTTGTGACAGTGCTATTCAACCTTATTATATTGACTTTCTTAATCAGCATGAAAATACCTTTCAAATTAGGGGTCACTTCACTATGTTTTAAAAATTTTTGAAATTTCGATTTTGCTGGCGGAGCGACGGTGGCACCCTGCCCGTGGCAACCTTGAAAAGGGTACCACAGGGTTTTAACATGATTTTTTCTTCTTTTTATACCCAAAGGCAACTTTTGACAAATGGGCTAAGAATTTATGCCATTTTTGCAAAATAACATCCCCCCTATTATTATTATTATTAATATTATAAAGATTTGCAAGCTAGGCTCACGGTGGGCCTCTAACCGAGCTTCTTTCACATTCCTCTTGCAGCACATTTTTGTGGTTAGTTTCCCATGCATCTTTAAGTTTCTCTTTACGTATTGAAAGATTCTTCCTTCTTATCATTTTCAGACGGATTTCCTCTATCTCAGTGATGTATAATACAGTTGTCTTTCCGTCTCTAAACTGTGCATGAAATTCATCAAAATTTCAAGAATATATGCTGTGTGAAATCTATTTTCTATCTTGGACGAAAAATCTTGCTTTGCTGGGCATTGCAAAACTCACTTATTTAGCGAGTTTATATATCAACCCTTTTGAGGACGGCAGATTGTCTGAAACAATTCATTGCCGAAAAGAGTTTGTTATCATTGTCTTTACTGATTTGAGATTTTTTAAAAACCGACTGCTGTGATGGAGTGCGGGTGAGAGAGGGGAGACGACGCGAGAGAAGTGTTCCTATTTATAAATCATACTTCATCGCAGAGGTTTCCGTACGGAATTCTTTATCATGCACAGAATGTAAATATATTGAACATGCATGAGAATGTACTACGAAGCGATAAATGAGACATACACTCTGGCACAGAGTGAATCTTCGTATGCCATTCTCACTGTCCGTAAACTCGCCTATAGTTGATATCATTAAGGAAATTCATAAGGAAACACGACAACTTGAAAAATATCGCAACAGCTTAAAAAATATTTTGAAACTTTAAAAAAGATCGCGACAGTTTGAAAAAGATTGTGACAGGTTTTAAAAACTTTCGCGCACTGTCTGTTTATCAAACAGACAATGCGCACAGAATGTACTACGAAACGATAAATGTGACATATAGAGTAAATTCTCATAATGTCATTCTCACTGTCCTCATTTATATATCTCTAATATTATCTTCTCTAGTGCCTGGTATACCTTCCAACATCACCATTGATAGCACCGTATCCTCAATCACCATCAACTGGCAACCACCAACAAATCCTAACGGAGTTATCACCAAATTCATTTATAAATTCTATAAGAACATTGACCCTATCAATGACACAGAAATCGAAGTTTCCTCTTCTATTCTTAATAAGACATTCAACAACCTTGGCACAGCTTATCAACAATATGCTTTTCGCATCAGAGCTGTTAATAATGCTGGCGAAGGGGATTGGACACCAGTTTTGACACGCTACACTGACCCTGAACGTGAGTATTTTACTAGAGTAGAGTAACCACTGACCTACCCATGCTAAACGGCCGGCAGGTTCAAATATCTATAAACTTATTTCGAAAATTCTATTCCAACTCTAGCCTGTAGTTTGTTTTTTTAGCCTTAGTTCTTGTGGCATTTTCATCAGCCAATCAAATTGAAGCTCTACCTAGGGGCCGTCCACATAGTACGTACGGGTCTTCTTAAAAGGGCATGCTTGCGTACAGGGGGAGGGGAGGGGCCAAAGGAAAATGTACGTACGCAGAGAAAATATTTTCATAGCCTTTTTTTGCTTGTTTTTGTCAATTTTTACGCTTCTTATACGCATCAAAGAAAAGAAAAAGTTTCTTAATATACACTGAGTTTCATGTATGAAAAAAAGGACCGAACCAAACGATTTAAATTCGAAATTTTCTTCAGCCGAGAGGGGGGGGGGTGAGTGAATGAAAGGGGTACAGGGGTACAGGGGGAGGGGGTACTCGATCTTCGACATTTTAGTGCGTACGTACTATGTGGACTGCCTAGTCCACCACTACAGTCTCGAGCGACCGTAGTGCAGTGGTAGAGCTTCCGCCTACGGTGCGCAAGGTTGTGGGTTCAACCCCCAGCACACGGGTCATATCAAAGATTCTCAAAATGGTACTTGATGCCTCTCTGCTTGATGCTCAACAATTAAGAGAAGGATCAAGGGTAAGTGGAGCAATCCAGGGAGTAAGAGTGGCGCCCTCTCCTACCTTCGGGTAGACAGCTATCGAAAGAGGAGCCTTCGGGTCGCCTCCGACTGCGGTCGCAGACTTACTACTTACAGTCTCTATAGAGAGTTTTTTTTAATTGTGCACCTTTCTTTTGTAGCTCCATCGTCACCCCGTAACCTGACTGTAACTACCTCCATCCAACTACAAAAACATTACCTCAATATTAACTGGAAACCACCGATCAAGGGAAGCAACACTATCACTAAATACGAAATCAAAATCAATACAACCTCTTTAGAAGATAATTCAAACCTTCAGCCTTTTACTCACACGGCAAACGCTAAATCAATACCACAACGAAACTATAAGATTGCCACTAAGCCATATTCGAAAGCTTTTGTTTGGGTTCGTGAAGGCGGTGGTGATAAACCGGTTTGGGGATCGTTTGCAGGACCTTTTGAAGTGACCACGCCTCAAGGAGGTAAGTGTCAAGATTGAGTCAATAAATCACACTTGATAATTATGGGTAATCAGAAGGTACAAATAGTGGGAAAAACATCCTCCACATTGCCCGATGATGGGATAAGAATCTCTCGAAACGTAGCCAAACGTAATTATCTCGTGATACAAACCACGATAAACCTCCAATATGAATATCAATGCGTCGATAAACGCAAACTTATTAAGATTGAGTCAATATTTCGAAAGAGGATTTACAGGCCAAATTTCGAAAAGGCTGAGCAGCGTCCGCTAGTGGTCAAAAAGGGCACTTCTTCTCCTATTTTTCATAAAAAAGGCTATTTGGACCTACCCCGGTGGAGGTCCTATAAATTAACCTGTGTTTGTTCGTCCGTCCGTTCGTCCGTCCGTTCGTTCGTCTGTTACCAACTTTTCTCAGGATTGAATCATAGAAATCTTTTGATTTTTGGTGCAAAGGTGCAAAATGGTGGTGGCCAAAATGTGACGGAGCCCGATTTTCGAAAAAAAATTTTTTTGGGTAAATTTGGGCCAAAAAACGGCTAAAAAACGGGTTTTTTGGACTTTGTGAAAAATTGGATCATTAATTTTTTCTGATTTTTTGCATGAAAGTAGGGTACCATCATAGGTAAAAGATGGCTCAAGCAGAATTTTGCAAGAAAATTTTGTTGGCTTAAAAAACGCATGTTTATCTATAAGAATGACTATTAATAAGCATACATCAATGTTCTTAGTCAAATTACTCAATTTCTTTATGAGATAGATGTTTTTTTTTGCTCATGAGGGCTTACTTTTAGAGTATGTGTGTTTAGCCATGAAATTTTGGTTGCTTAGCGTGTTTTTATAGAAGAACTGGCCAAATTCTATATTTTTTTATAAGCACATTATCAATTACTTAGGTATTAGCTTTTCTCGAGATTGGCTCTTTCATTGTTTATGATTTTTTGCACAAAGATGCATAACTATAAACCCTCGAATGTGAAGGAGCCCGATTTTCGAAAAAAAATGTTTTTGGGCAAATTTAGGCCAAAAAACGGCTAAAAAGGGTTTTTTGGACTTTGTGAAATATTGGATCATTGTTTTTTTCTGATTTTTTTGCATGAAAGTAGGGTACCATCATAGGTAAAAGATGGCTCAAGCAGAATTTTGCAAAAAAATTTTGTTGGCTTAAAAAACGCATGTTTATCTATAAGAATGACTATTAATAAGCATACATCAATGTTCTTAGTCAAATTACTCAATTTCTTTATGAGATAGATGTTTTTTTTTGCTCATGAGGGCTTAAAATGTTTTTGGGCAAATTTAGGCCAAAAAACGGCTAAAAAAGGGTTTTTTGGACTTTGTGAAATATTGGATCATTGTTTTTTTCTGATTTTTTTGCATGAAAGTAGGTAAAAGATGGCTCAAGCAGATTTTTGTAAAAAATGTAAAAAAAATTTTTTCAGCTCAAAAAACGCATCTTTATTTATAAGTATCACTATTAATAAACATACATCAATGTTCTTAGCCAAATTATTACTCAATTTTTTGATGATGTGTAGATGTTTTTTTTGCTCACGAAGTCTTCAATATGAAAGATTATTTCAAGAGCATGAAATTTTGGTTTCTAAACGTTTTTTTTATAAGAAACAAACGACTAATTTTAATAGATCGTCACTATATGTGTTGTGAATGATTGTTTAACGGTAATGCTCACGTAGATATCAATTATATTTGTTAAATTTATAACCAGGTAGGTCCATAAAAGTATCACTTGTTTCACCATTATTTTTCACAATTCTTGAAGGGAAGCGTCCGATAACCGGACGGTAAAAAGGCATTGAAAATGGTCTTAGAAAAATCTCCTCTTTCTCGGTGAACTAGACTGGATTCGCTCACATACAATTCATGTAATACAAAAATATTGGTTTTGTATGATAAAACGATCATTGTTATGGGATAATAACATCAGTTTGGGTTCTTCCAAAAAAATTGAATATGGGGGTGGAGGTTATAACATTTTTTGGAAATTTACCCCCGGACATTGTGAATTTTAACCCCTGGACAACGGATCTCATCCCCAGGACAAGCATCAGTTGACCCCCCGGACATTCAAAATCACCCCTAATCAGAGCAATTTTGCCCCTAAAATAAGGCAGATTTTTCACTACCCCCCGGACAAAATATCCAATATATCCTCCACCCCTATGTACAAAAATTTTCTGGAAGAGCCCTTTTTAAACTACATTTTTCTGCTACATTACCTTTTGCATATTTTTTACTATATCTGGATAAGTCATATAGTATGCAGATCACTACAGTGAACCGGTGATTTGATATAAATGGGGCAATGACTCATTGTTGTTGTGATGTTAGT
The DNA here is from genome assembly GCF_902728285.1 of Clytia hemisphaerica. NCBI lineage: Eukaryota > Metazoa > Cnidaria > Hydrozoa > Leptothecata > Clytiidae > Clytia > Clytia hemisphaerica. Next base: position 1,585,587 of record NW_027103674.1, on the reverse strand, counting down.
GCCAGTTTAGACGGCTGATTTTCAGCCCGACCTAATCTAATAGTTAGAGTAGGCCAAAAGTAAGCACAAAGTTGGCAGTTAAAATCTTTGCTTGAAAAAGATTGAAAGCAGTCATTGCATTGACGTCAAAAAAGGGCCATACATCGACTTTAGACTGCCAACTTTCTGTCCACTTCAATTCAAAATAAGAATAGGCAGGGGGAAAAGTGGGCTGTCTAAACTAGAGCTTACTCTCACATTTTATCTATTATATTATAATTCATGATATGCACCACTGAAGAGTCTTTCTGAGAACTTTTAAAATTTTCCACCCAATACGTCACTCAAACAATAGAAAAAAGTGACGTATGGGGTGGAACAAAAACAGAATAGTTGCATAGTTTCGTGAAGTCATTGCAGTGGTGCATATCATGAATGACAGGGTGAAAAGTGGGCTGTCTAAACTAGAGTTTACTCTTACATTATATCTATTATTATTCTAATACATTTTTCTTAGTACCTACACCTCCATTGAAATTGGTGGTACTGGGCACTACGTCAGACAAGGTTCACCTTCGATGGAATAAACCACAAAAGATCAATGGTGTTCTCCATAAATTCACCATCGAATATCGTAAAAAGAATACGAACGATAGAAAGGTCAGTTTTTTTCAACTCGTGATATTCACGACGTACCTTGGTTTTGCGTTTATCTTACGTTTATCTTACGTTTATCATACGTTTGTCGCTTCGTAGTACACTCTGTGCGCATTTTCTGTTTGATGAAAAAATTCCCGTACGGAGACAATCAGCGATGAAGTTTGATTTATAAATAGCAACACTTCTCTCATCGTCTCCCCTCTCTCACCAACACTCTATCGCAGCAGTCGGTTTGAAAAATCTCAAATGGGAAAAGACAATGACAACAGACCCTCTACGGCAATGAATTTTCAAATAAGCCGTAGATACTGGGTTTGTGTACAAACAAGGGTTTTCCCAGCTATAGAACATTTAAGCTTGAAAATGATGTTATCATCAACATGGAAGGGCCTTCCTGTATTCCAGTATTTAACGGGAAAATGACGAATATTTTGGTATCGAAAGGCCGATTTTCTAGTATTTTTGTACTCCTCGGAACATTTTTGACCGTTATTACAGGAATTATTCCCATTATCCCGGGATTTTGTACCCTCCATAACCTTCTTAAGCTCTCCACCTTACCAAACAGGTGGCAAAATTTTGTTTGGAATATCCAAAATGTTCTTCTTAAAACCCGATCACTTCTAGCACGATAGTTCACTTTAACATTTGTTTTTTCTCTCACCTCTAGCAACAATACTTGGCAAGGCAACTTGATACAAACACAACCTTTTTCCATACATTGGATGGCTTGGAATCTCTGTCACCATACTATGTCAACGTGTACGCACATTCTAGATCTGGTGATCGTTCAAACTCCAGTAATGTCGTCACAGCCCTCACTGAAGTGGCCCTAGGTATGAGATTTAGTTTAGACGGCCGACTTTCTGCCTTGCCTTCTCTCTTTTTTGACGAAAGTGGGCAGAACGTGACCTGCGTTTTTTCTATGCAATTAAGAAATGAAATGAAAAGAGATGAAAAATTTATTACACTTGTAAAAATCATTGAGAAATTTCCTATTCTGGAAATACTCAAGGTTGACAATCCAAAAGTTCAACCAATGCAACAATCAAACGTGCCAAAACTTTACAAAAATTAGCATAATGTGTTGCGGCACAACCACCAACCTCGTCCCCGTGTATCCCAGGCTTTATTTAAGTTACTTATGGACGCCAGAGAATGGAACTTCTCGAGACAATACGTCATAATTAAAATCTGACGTTACAAAGTTGCAATGCAATGGTTTTAAACCCAGGAACAAATGAAAGCTTGACGTTTTGTTTTCGAATTACGTAATCTTACGCCTTCGAAAACCAGCCAATGCCAGGGTATTATCTAGCGCTATCAGTAAGCATCAAAAAGCTGATAATACCCAGGGAACGAGGTTGCACAACCACTTTCAATGAAGGCAAAACCAAGCTGGCTTTTTATCCACGAAAAGCTTCTTGCAGAGTCTCTTTTAGACTGACAGCTTGGTTCGTCTCTCGAATTTTTCGAAAATTTTCATTTTTCTTGGAAATGCTCTCATTTAGTTGTTGAGCGAAATTTTGAATTATTAACCCTAAGACCATGTTCGCACGTGACGGTTCCGTTTCGCTCCGAAACAGAATGAAGCAATTCTATTGGTTAGAATTGACGTAACATTTGAATGTAACCAATAGAACGGCTTCATTTCGTTTCAGAGCGAAATTTTGAATTATTAACTGAAGTATGGTTTTTCATTTTATCAATCATTTAGCACCAGTAGCACCACGCCAGACAGCGGACGAAGAGAGCAATTTAACACCAATCATCGGAGGTGTTGTGGCTTTCGTTTTCTTACTGGCCGTTGCGATCGCTGTTTTCCTCTATATGTCAAAGTAAGCATGTACAGTTGTCGTAACTACTGATACACGGTCTTATCAAGGTGGGATATGGAATATACAGGGTCAGAAAAAACCGTATTGGTGGCGAGGCTTACCGAGTAAAACATTCGAAAGCACATTTGTCAATATGTCTTCTTTTTATCTCAATCGAACGCGAGGAAGACCGGATAAATATCCCACTTCCACGTGATGTCTTATAACCAATGAAATCGCTAGAATCTTACTGGTGCGGAATAATTTACTATATTCGATGTACTCCCTTATTCGATGAAAAGTGGAGTAAATGCACAGTTTTTCATTTTTTTGAAAAATTTCTCTGACAAAGATTTTTACAAAATGGCAGTTATACTCATCATAGTGTCATGGAGCAACTACATGACCCATTGACTTCCAAGCCCGAAGGGCTAGACTCAAGACTCCTGAATGTGAAATGAAGCCTCTTATCCAGAGCGCCCACGCGTGGCTTTTACACAAACGCCGGATTGTAAATAAGATCTAACGCTAAATTCCAAAAAATGCAGTCCTCACAACAAAGGAACCGCTAGATACAATCTGTTGTCATGATTGCGGTGCGTTCTAGGCGCGTTCTGGATGGGAAATAAATGGCTTCACTTTTCTTATCTGGGAAAAGCTTTAAACTCAATGGCATGACCCCCTCTTTGTAAGAACCATATTTTCATTAACTTTACTTTTTATCATCACAGACGACGAAGCCGATTGAAGTCCGCATCATCTGCCAATTCTGATTCGCAGTTTTTCAAATTGAATGATCGAGAAACGAAAGCGCCGCCGCTTGATGTAACCGACGGCTCCACCATGAATTTATCAGTTGTCAGTAATTTTGGAAACGAATATGGTACGAGCTTTCAGTTCTTCAAATAAATATAATTTTAAAAATTAGCATTCCCATTACACAGCTTTACACAAGAATTCTTTTTAAGGAGAAACAATGTCCAAATTTCCATTTTTTTACCTGAGCCTTTGTTTCCATTTTATTCTTCAATAAGATTTTTCCCTGTCTTTTTCGCACGTTCGTTTCGTTCCGTTTTTGTAAACTTAGATTGAATTTCTACTATGCCTGAAAGGGAACTTGATTAATACATTGATTAATAATTAAGTGACGAATAATTAGTTATTTTTGCTCATAAACAACAAAAAAAGGTTAATTTCGCTAGAAAAAATGTCAATACTTTGGATTGAGTTTCAAAAACTCAAGCTTAGATTGAGTATTTTGGCTGGTATACGGACATAAAAAAGTGCTCAGAAAAATCCCTGCTCAATCATCTCTAATGTTTGACCTCGGGACCTATTATATATAGTTGATAGTTAAAAATGTTTAGATTTTACCCAGTGCTGAAATTTTACTTTCGTTTTCAGGCAAAGACAGTGAACGTTGCTTCAAACTGTTGAGACCCATTCAATTGACAGACCTGAAAGAACGTATCATTTTCCAAACGTCCAACAATAACAAAGGCTTTATCGACGAGTTTAGGGTATACCTTATTTCTCATTCTGACTATCTTGAATTGGCAATATATCGCGGACACACTTCAATATATTTCCGGAACTTAGTAATTTGTTTTCAATTTATTGCCTGACAATGTATATTGTTTGGTATATGAAGCCCCACGAGAGTTTTTGATTTTTTTACGGAGTCAGAGCTAACATCCGTCCATTCTATATAGTTTTAGTTTTCCTTAACACCAGACCGTCACATGGAGCGACAAGCAATACAATTAGGCGGCTTCTTTACGTGGTCGATTTGCATGGGGCTCGAAACTACAGCCAACCGGTCAGGAGGCGAGTGCATCACCAATCGACACGACCCTTTGATAAACGAAAAAAATGTACCATACAGCAATAAGATAATGATTTTGTTCTCATAATTTTTCAAGCAAATTATTTTTTCCGTTTTCAGAGTATAAAAGTGGAAGCTGATTTAACTTACGAAGTTAGCACGAAGCCAGAAAATAAAGTCAAGAATCGTTATGCCAATATTCTAGCTTGTAAGTATCTAATTCACCCGATGTTTTTTATATGGGCAATTGTATTTACAAGACCATTAAAATAAGGCCTAATGTTAGCAGAATTTAACTATACCAGTAACGAAATTAACAAAAAAGCTTTAAAAACATTAGAACAGTTTTGCACCATTTCATTTGTTCTATATTTAAATATACTTGGCTGAAATTTGCTAACTAGGTCTTGGTAACCTACACGTTGTTAAGTTTCAGAAAGAAATTTTGAAATATCATCGTGAATTTCTAGGAGTATTCACGGCAAAAATAATAATTTGAAGGAATTTCAGCCATTGATTAAGAATTCCCCTAAACATGCGACTTTTTCCCGCATAATACCAGTTTTGAGGTAGATTTCGGGCTTGATATTTCATTCTTGGAATATAAAAGGTCAATATTGAACATAATCACTTCAATTCATGATATGCACCCCGCTGCAAAATCAGTCCAAGTTTGTTTTGATTTAAAAAATATTTTCCCGCAGATTTTTTATTCAACCCAACATGGGGACAAGGACACATTACGTAATGTTACGCAATGTGACGCGTGAAAAATTTGCAAGGGTGCATATCATGAATAAACACTCTCAACGTCACTTTTCCTCTTTTACAGACGATCACAGTCGCGTCGTGTTGAACAATGTTGAAAATTTGGATGATTCGGACTACATAAATGCTAATTATATTGATGTAAGTTTTATTTGTATCGATAGAGGGACGCCTAAGTAGGCGCAGTAGTGTAGTGGTCATCGTTCTTAACTTCAGTGCTGGGTTCGATTTCCACTCGGTGCTACGATTCACTTGGCAAGTGAATGTACCTTGGCCTGGGTCAACCTATACCATGTGAGGGGAATAGGGTACCATCACTCTGATACAAGAGTATGGGGTAAAATGTCAGGTATTGGGTGTGGTGTGGTGACGATACTCATAAGTTCAAAACCTGCGAAGGTGTATGTCCTCCCGTGTAGTTCGAGTATCGTCGTCTATAACACCAATAACGTGTCGCGAGCGCAGGGTTAGCAGTGTCTGGTAAGCGTGGTAATTTCCCTATCCTTAGACTGGAGTCGTTTATAATGCGTGTAATACTAATAATACCAAAACTAATAATAATAATACGGGATTTAGTTTGTATAAACGACTGGAAGAATCCGGTGTTCCAGCCTTATAGATATACCCCGGCTAGCTACGCAGAAACTCAATACACAAATCCACACACATGTTTTTCTCTAGTCTAGCAAGCTAGACGACTAATTCAGACATGTTAGAAATAAAGCAAAAAAGTAAATTTTAGTCGTCTAGAAACCTTTGTGCACTAACTCCAAACAAAAAAAAAGTGTCAATATCGCAATTAAAATTTTTTCCCGCTCAAAAAAAATTCTTGAAAATAAAATGTGTGTGGATTTGTGTGTTAAAAATGTTTCATTTGAGTTGATTTTATTTTGAGAGTTTGTTGTTGCTTAATAAATTGTTTTCTCGCTACGCAAGTTTCTGCGTAGCTAGGCCCGGTATCTATAAGGCTGGAACACCGGATTCTTCCAGTCGTTTATACAAACTAAATCCCGTATCATTATTTGTGTTTATTATTAGTATTACATGCATTATAAACGACTCCAGTCTAGTTTTTCTCAAGAATTATTTTGAGCGGGAAAAAATTATAATTGCAAATATTGACACTTTAATTTTGTTTGGAGTTAGTGCACAAAGGTTTCTAGACGACTAAAATTGTTCCCTTTATTACTTTTTGCTTTATTTCTACTATACGTTACTATGTATGAATTAGTCGTCTAGCTTGCTAGACTACCCTATCCTAGGGTAGGTATCCAGGGATAGGGTCCATTCCGGATGTTTCAGAGTGTTCACTTCTCTCTTCAGAGGGACGCCTGTGTACTATCTTTGTTTGACTAATTATTCAAAACGTATTTTTTCCTAAGCATACTTAGAAATAATTCATATATTTTAGTAAACTTTCGAATGTCCTTTGGTCTTATAATACAATATTTTTTTATTTTTTTTTCAGGGTTTTGACCGTTCTTCTAAGTTCATTGCAACTCAAGGTATAACATACTTAATTTTTTCATTTAAAGGTTTTTTTTTTTGTTTTTTTTTGAGTGACATCGATTGCTTAAGCATCAATTTTAATTTACAAGCTCTTGCACATTGAATTGACACGGGTGTGAAGCAAGATTGGTCAGAAAGAGGAAAAGAAAAACATATTTTTGCTTATATCGGCACAATATAACAATAGGCAGACACTGTCATGATACGAAACATGTGTCTGATTGGGAACACTTATGTAAAAACAAAACCTTTGATTGAAGGAAAGCATTTTTAAACACGCCGCGCGATTTAGAGAAATTATTTTCTTTAATCTGCTTTGTTAGCATTAGAGGCGCGCCTCCTTTCTATATAAAAAATATATATATCTTTAAGGAAATATCATTTTTGTTTTGTATGGGGTTGGTCCTTGCTTTTTGCCGTTGATTTTTCATTTGTCATTCTTCATACGTTTGTATACCATAATGGGCTTTTCCAGAAATAGTCAGTGCCCCCCTGTTGAGGATATCGGATATCCAGGGGTTAACGATTTTTGTTCAAAAGTGGATATCCAGGGCTGGGGATTAAATATCTACAAGGGAGCGAATATCCAGGGGGGTAAAGTGTCTTTTTAAGTAAAAAAATACGATATCCAGGGGGTAAGCATCTTTATAAGAGAGGATATCCAGGGGGTTGAGCATATTTTTAAGAGTGGATATCCAGGGGGTTCAATACTTTGAAAAATCAATATCCTCAACAGTGGGGGTAGAATTTTTTTGGAAAAGCCAAATATAAGTATTTGTTCATGAAAAAGAAGTTACATATCATTTTTTGTTCTTAATTTTATATCTGCCACATTTCTATATAGGTCCAGTTGTAGCAGCTTTTGGAGACTTTTGGCGTATGATTTGGGAGCAAAACACACGTGTTATCGTCATGGTTACCAATCTCATCGAGAAAGGAAGGGTATGTGGAAATATAACATGTTTACTTTCCTTTTGATAATCGATATTGGCTTATATCGGACAACGAAACAAAGCATAGGACGATGATAGATTTTAGGTGTTTTGAAAGCTAATGACATCGAAGAATCGAATCGAATTTGTTTTATATGATAATAAAGGAATCCTTTGCTCTGAGCCTCCTAGATTAAAATTCAAAGGAACGCTTCAAAGCCTGGAGTAGATCAATGATATTAGCGAAACAACTTTTAGCGAACCAGTAAACTGAAGAGTAGGCTGACTAAAGAGGGTTGGGATGTGAATTGAATTGAAGCAAAATTTGCTGATATTTTTCGTATACAATGGAGTCCTCATAATTCGAACCTCTACGACTATTATTTCTGCTTTAACTTAAGCAATTTTTATGGTCTCCTTTCAGTTAACAATGCCTTATAAACCAATCTCCGTAACTCGGAATTTCGCCATAATTCGAATAAATTTGTATTTCCCGTGCGTGTTCGAGTTATGGAAACTCCACGTTATTTAGAATCCCTTAATTGAGGTTTGATTTTATTGTAATGTAAATCATTCATTTCATTAATTTTCAGGCGAAATGTCAACAATATTGGCCGAACCTTGGCGAAGGTGAAAACGATTATGAAAACTTTAAAGTATCAAATATTGATGAAAATGAACTTGCTGATTATACCATCCGTACTTTCCATATTAAAATGGTAAGAAAACTAATTCGATTATATTTTCTTGCTTTTTCTCGATTGGAACTAATCTACAGTTGACACTCTCGAATCCTCTAATTTTGGAGGGGAATTGGATTTTCATCGAATAAGGAAGCGTATCGAATAGTAGAGAGTTTCTTATGAGTGTTTCTTGTTGACAGTGGCTTTCAATAATTTATATAATGGAACGTATCGAATAGTAGAACGTCGAATAAGAGAGCGTCAACTGTACTTGAGAATTTTTTTTTTTTTGCAATATCTTAGCAAATTATTGCCCCGTGTAGCGGGCCCTAAATATTGGTAAAAATGAAATGTAGAAGGGGGTACGCATGTTCAACATTTTCTGATTAACTCATCAATTTGCGATATCTTTTTTGGCAGATCAAGAAAGGAGAGGAAGTATCCACACGTAAGATCATGCAATTTCAATTTGTGTCATGGCCTGATCATGGTTGTCCAATGTTCCCTTCACAACTACTTCAATTCATCAAAAGAATCAGAGCGCTAACTCATAATGCTGGTCCCATTGTCCTACACTGCTCGTAAGCCTTTTATCAAACTTTCTTGTCCGAGAGACATATTATTTTTCACCTTTTGAAAAATACTTTTGTGGCTGGAGAATGGTTTATGAGGGCTTCTTAATCTAAAGGGACTAGAAAACTTGATCGAGTTAAGGAGATGTTTGAGTTGGAGAGATTTGGGTTATGGAAACTCCGCTGTATTTTGTTCACGACGCCAAAAAAAGATTCGGAAAAACAGGTTGAAAAATTGAAACTTTTGATAAAGGTTGGGGCAAACCGATCCAACATTTCATCCAACATGCCTTTTTTCTGATGTTGGATGAACTGTTGGACCGGTTTGCATCAATTCAAATTTTTGGAAAAAAATGAAAAAGAAGAAAAAAGAAGAAAAAATCGTGTTGGACGGTGTTGGATGAAGTTTGATCGCCATCAAATATTTCATCCAACATTTGCGGTGAGATCAAAGAAGCTCTCTCATTGAATTGTGTAATTTTTTGTGTTGGATTGGTTTGGTGGTACTTTTTTCTTTACCGGGTATTTTTTGAATTTTTTTTCTTTTCCAAGTCATGTCGGATGAAATGTTGGATCGGTTTGCCAGGCCTTGATTTTCGCTTCATCCAGCGCAAGTTTTTCCACCAAACATTTCATCCAACATTGGAAAATCATGTTGGATGAAATATTGGACTGGTTTGCCCTGGCCCTAATTGTGATGCTTTTACTATTTTTTTTTGGTATTCTCAAGTTTGAATTCTATTCTTTGCTGCCAAAAAGATTTTTGTAGAATGCCTGTTTTTTTTGTATTCGAATCCCATGCCATTTTTCAAGATTAGTAATGACATCATCTGTTTTTTATCTCCAGTGCTGGAGTGGGGCGAACTGGAACGTACATGGCTATCGATGCGATGTTGGATCAAGTGGAAAAAGAACAAATGGTTGATATCTTTGGTTATGTCACTCACATACGATCACAACGGAGTTTGATGGTACAGACAGAAGTAAGATTCTACAGATCAATTGCCTTATCGGTAGAAAATTTGTCAGTAAATAGTGGTGGAAAATCGCTTTTTGACGTTTTTTTACCGGCGAATTTTTATTGTCGACAAACTTTTCGTCGACGAATTCTTTGACTCAAGCTCAGTTGAAAAAGCAGCAGCCCTGCAGTTTAAGAGTTTATTTTAGAGGAATCTTCCACCTTTCTCGAACAAAAAAAATTAACCTTAAGGGATTGCCTCTGCAGATTCGAACATTTGCTTCCATACTGGCGTAAATTACGTAAGAAAACATGAAAAACCCATATTACTGAACATTTATTTTTACATTTTTATCAATTTCAGCCTCAATACATTTTCATCTACAAAGCGTTATTAGAATCCATATCTTGTGGCAATACTGAGGTCAATGCTGCTGATTTGCCGGCCAAAATCAAACATCTGAATGCCATCAACCCGAGCACTACACAAACGTTCATACGAGAGGAGTTTGATGTAAGAATATTTCCTTTGTTTTAAAAAATATCTTCGTGGAAACAATTCTTCTTAGCGGCTCTGACTTTCTGAAAGTATATGTAAATATTCCCAATAGCTATTTGTCTCTTAGACCATGCTCAGACGTTACGGTTTCGTTTCGTTCCAGTGTGGTATTTGTTACGGATAGGTAGTGTTCATACTCATTTCTGAACGGTTCGGAACAAGAAAACAGAGCAGTTCCGTTACGATGAAAAATGTGGAGCGAAACCGTTTCGATCTGTTTTGATTTACAACGTCTTCTTTTTTGACGTTTCGAATTTTGACGTTCACACTTGTTTCGGAACCGTTTCGTATCGGAGCGAAACGGAACGTAGCGTGTGAACGTAGTCTTAGAATGTACAAAATCTATCAAGCGCATTAAATAGAAACATCTTTTGAGAGCTTTTAGTAGTGAGAATATCAAGATTTCAAAAAATGTTTGTTGTTTATGTTTTCTCGTAATTCAATAAATCTAATCTTTATATTTTTTGCAGCGTTTGAGTACGAACTTGGAACCATTGGAAGACTACGATTCAGCATTATTACCATGCAACACTGCCAAGAATCGATTCCAAGACATCATACCTTGTAAGTAATATATTGAACGGTGAAAAAGAATGCGGCTATTATATTTTGATTTTTCTCTTGTAAGTAAAAAATATCATCTTTGAAATATCTTAAATCCAACCTCGTTCCCTGCGTGATTTCGGCTTTTTATGCTTACTGATAGCGCTAGAAAATATTCTCTGGCGTCAATCAGTAACGTAAACAAAGCCTGGGTTACAAGGGGGACGAGGTTTTCGTAAATCCCACGCTGCGCACTATTCAAGACACTTAATTACACAAAGCACTGGTGTCTTCTTTCAGAGGGAGCTAGAACCATTAAACTATCTTCTTTTAAAACATTTCCATCATACGTGGGGTTGGAGAAATAAGCTTTAAGATTTTCGCCGCACTTAGAATGACGGATTGAATCAGCCTCTTTCTTTGTTTTGACGCGGCGATATATATTTTTGTTTCACTCCGGCGTTCGTGTGAAAACCATGTAAGTCACGTGTTTCAGATGAGTGAATTCATTTCCCACCCAACAGTCTCTATTCTAGCCCCTTCGGGGATCTGAACCCAATCATCTAAACCTAACCTTTACTTTTGTGTTTTAGATGAAACGATGCGAGTAAAGCTTTGGCCATATCCTGATATTGAAGGGTCTGACTATATTAACGCCAGTTTTGTAGACGTGAGTAACCTTTTCATGTTTTTTTTAGAGCACTTGATAAGATTCGGTACAACGACCATGCTGCAAACAGAGTCCATTTTTACATATTTACTCTCGCTTGTTGGATGTCCTATGAATTAACTTTTGTCCGTTCGTTCGTCTGATCGTCTGTCTGTTACCAGCTTTCTCAGATTGTCTCATAAGTTTTTCTTTCTCAGATTTTTTGCACAAAGATGTAAAAAAGTAATGCCTAAAATTCGACGGAGCTCAATTTCGAGAAAGTCAAAAATACCCTTTTTTGGATTTGCTCCAGATTTCCTCATTAGCAAAGCCCCAAATGTGACGGAGTTCGATTTTCAGGCCACAAATGTCAAAAATATACCGGTGATCCAGGGTGATCGTTGCTTCTGCGGATTTTGATTGATATTCTTACTTATAAATACCAGTTAGTAAATTTTGTGAAAAATAAAAGGTGTTTGTCGGTGTACTTACTTCTTAACATCTTATAATTTCCTACTTCAAAGGGTTATCAACAACGCGAAGCTTACATCTTAACTCAAGCACCTCAGCAGAATACAATCCAAGATTTCTGGCGAATGTTGTGGGAATATGAAGTGTTTTCAATTGTCATGGTCACATCGTCTCCTGAGAGTAACATGGTAAGTTTTCTTATATAAAAAAGCTTACTCTTAGGTGCCAAATAAACGGGGGGTTGGAAAATTTTCGAAATTTTAATAAACAGGGGGGGGGCTAATTGCCGGGGGGGGTTGGAAATTGTACTTCTGAAAACCCAAAATTAAGTTGAATATATAGGCTACAATCAGACTTTTTGGAGCAAAAGAAGGGGACTTCTTTTTGCCAATTGAAAATATATTCTTAAAAATTAATAAACAGGGGGAGGGGGGTCCCAAAAAGGTCTGGGGGTTGGAAAATTTTTAAAAGCGGGGGGGGGGCGTTTATTTGGCACCTGAGAGTATCGAATTGGTTTGATCTATCGTTATCAAGCATTGTGGGTGTTTTCTTCCACTATTTTCCATAATTATTGGTTGAGAGGTGATATTGACTTGAAACTTGGCACAAAATGTTCTCTATCATTAAAGGGTAGATTTTAAGACAAGCCTTAATAACAAAAAAAGTCATAAAACTTGATCTATAATTGGTTGATATATGATTATAATTTGGTATAATACAAGTTGATTAGCCCTTTTTTAAGAGAACCATTGAATAAAACACTTCTGAACAGGGGGGGGTGAAGCAGTTAGTACAAGACATCATGCCAATTAGTACCGTGGTGGTGTGCCATATGAATTGGATAAAATCACTTAGTACTCAGATGTACTAACTGCAAAAAAGGGTGGTCCCCTGCTAAAACTTTGCCAAATTTTGGTACTAACTGTGTAAAAAATAGGATTTTGTGAGAAAATTAAAAAAAAGACCATATTTTACCAAAAAAATTTTTTGGGAAGTAGATTTTTTTTTCAAATTTTCGAAATATTTTTTTAAAATCTTAAAAACAATTTGCTGGTTGCAATAGAAATTTGATTTTCTCAAATGTTGTTTTTTCCTATCGAAAGCTATGGAAAATTGAATCATTTTTAAGATATTAAATTTTATTTTATTAGATTTTATTGAATTTATGAAGGTCAAAAGCCTTTTTCAAGGCTAAATTCAGTTAGTAATAACTGTACTAAGTGTACCAAGGTGGTGGTGTTACTAACTTCTTCCGAGAAAGCAGTTAGTAAACATGATGTCTTGTACTAACTGCTTCACCCCCCCTGTTCTGAATATAATTTCAATTTAAAACAATTTTGTGCTTACCCACAACTAATTGCTAAGGAAGTATTTGCTAGTAAGTTTGGGTATTCCAATAAAGTCTAGGTTTATCGATGTTTCCACTCAGATGAGTTAGCAAAACTACACGTTTTTTTTTATAAGAACATCCAAAATTTTTGAAGCCTTCGGATGTTCTTAACTTTTTGAGTTTCAAGCCTAAAAATGTTCTTAGAATGTTCTTAATTTCACCATTTTCTGAGTATTTTTGTGAAATTTCCTAAGATATTGGGTGTTTAGGCCCATGAAACTTAACTTGTTCTTAACATTTTGGCCATCGAAGCCTCATGTTCTTAAATAGTTTGTTCTTATAAAAAAAACTTGTATCACCCTTTATAGTGTAGTTGCTAATCGAGTCTTTACTTTCTTTTCCAGTCTCACTGTTACCCATATTGGCCGACAGAGAAAGAACCGGCATCTTTCGGGCTACTTCGGGTTACAATCGGGGAACTCGAAGAACACAACGGATACGTGAAACGACAATTCCGTGCGACTAACACAAAGGTACAATTTGTATTACGTTATGAAACTTTTGGACGGTTTTTTTGTCCTCGTTAACGTAGGATGGCTAAACTTACTCATTCCGTAAAAAACATTTCAAGTTTATTCCTGCGATCTTTCTGCTAATTCTTCTGCTGTATGCAAATGCGCTGGCAACACACAACGGCCTTAGAACCGGCTGACTAACAAGTTTAAGCTTCTTTTGAACCTACCCAGAGTAGGTAGGTTATTTTTCGTTATATAGTTAGTGGCTATAGAAAGGTTTTGCCGGTAATGAGAAAATTTAGCCATCCTACGGTACATACCTTAAAGAAGTAAGAACAAAGAATTCTCCTTATGCGATATAATCTAAAGCGTGAAAATGATAATTTCCTTTACTTAAGCTCCAGAAACATCTTCTCTATTGGAAGATTAGACGAATAGCATAAATTTGTCCGATCAAACCCCCAGAGAGACCTGTTCTTATTGCTCCGGCCTAGGAGCCTTTAATTCTCTCTTCCGACAACGACGGTCAAGGTCAAGACATTTTTTTTTGTTTATCTAATCCGATGATCTATTCCGATTTAATAAAAACGGATCATCTGGATTTCGATAATATTGCGAAAGTATTTTAGAAAAAGATGGCTGCCGAAAGTGGGCTTAGCTGCAAATCTCAGTGAAAGATGTGATCATTTTCATCATGATGTTTTGGACATATGATTTATGAGAAGTTTGATGCATACTTGTCTAACAATGTGGAAAGACTTTGGAGAAATCTTGGCCATGAATCGTCAGCTGCTCGAGTGCTTAAATCCTGCATATGGCTAACTTCTCTAGTTTTATGGACGCACAAAACCATAAAACTTTGTAACTTGACAATGGAATGAAACTTTCAAACACACATCCATTGGAATTCGAAAGAGAATACTAAAATTACAACATTGCAGTGCAAATTTGAAAACGATCTGAGCAGTTTTTGTGGTGTTATGTGGCATGTGTATGGCTGAAAATGATCCTGTTTTGTATTCATCATTTTTTGACTGGGTGACGGCTCCTTTTGATTTTTCAAACCCGACACAGATATTTTACAAACATATCACTATGAGAATTCAATAAAGGATACTAAAACACAATTCCTGTGTAAATTTGAACAAGATTGGAAAAGTTTTCACAGTATTATGGCTGAAAATGATCGTTTTTGGACTTTGTCGTAATTTCATCGCGGCTGGCGACCGTTCCTTTTGATTTTTCAAACCAGACACAGATATTTTACAAACATATCACATGAGAATTCAATAAAGGATACTAAAACACAATTCCTGTCTAAATTTGAACAAGATTGGAGAAATTTTCACAGTATTATGGCTGAAAATGATCGTTTTTGGACTTTGTCGTAATTTCATCGCTGCTGGCGACCGTTCCTTTTGATTTTTCAAACCCGACACAGATTTTTTACAAACATATCACTATGAGAATTCAGTAAAGGATACTAAAACACAATTCCTGTGTAAATTTGAACAATATCGGAGAAATTTTCACAGTATCATGGCTGAAAATGATCGTTTTTGAACTTTGTGTCGTACTGTCAACTGCCCCAACTTGGGACGAGTGGTCTGTATTTTCACTCTGTAAAATCAAAAGAGAAATCGTGTATTTTTTAATACGCGGTTCATTAAACTCAAATCTAATGACTTTTGAGGTTCGGTGAAATGTTGGTGGAATGGCCGTCCCATGTTGCGTAAGATAGTCCCAAGTTGGAGCAGTTGTCGGTAATTTCATCGCGGCTGGCGACCGTTCCTTTTGATTTTTCAAACCCGACAGAGAATTCAGTAAAGGATACAAAAAAGCAATTCCTGTGTTAAATTTGAACAAGGTTTGAGTAATTTTCACAGTGTTATGGCTGAAAATGATCGTTTTTGGACTTTGTCGTAATTTCATTGCGGCTGGCAACCGTTCCTTTGATTTTTCAAACCCGACACAGATTTTTTACAAACATATATCACTATGAGAATTCAGTAAAGGATACTAAAACACAATTCCTGTATAAATTTGAACAAGATCGGAGAAATTTTCACAGTGTTATAACTGAAAATGATATTTTTTGGACTTTGTCGTAATTTCATTGGCTGGGGCGACCGTTCCTTTTAATGATTTTTCAAACCCGAAACAGGTTTTTTCCAAATATACCACTATTTATTACATACACACTATTGTACCATTTTATTTGGTTTATCCTACTCTCCCCAAGTATTATCCCAACAGAAAAAAATAATGCTTAGCTAAAAGCCAGTGGCCTCTAATTTAGGCTATTTTTCTCCCCGAAATTTTATCTGGACAATCAAATCAAGAACTTGGAAATATTGACTTCTAAATGTTTATCTCCTTTAGCTTTAATTTTGAACTTGTTAGTCGAGGATGAGTGGGCGGGGGTGGGGTTGGTTCTTTAGGCAACAAGTGCATGTGTAATCACTTAGAAGAGCTAAACTTCCAGATTATTTCTCATACTCGCTCTGCAATAGAATTATTACTTTGCTTTCTGATCTGTTCTGATTAGCAGTTTGTGGGCAACGTTCTAACACAACTAACTCAACAAGCTCATCTTTCACATCTTTTAATCTCTTAAGCCGGAGCTTCCAGCGCAGCTGGTTTATTTCTTTATCAAAACAACATCAACAAATTTTTGTACAAAGGCCCATTTAGATGAGCTTTGGTACAGGCTATTTGGTACGCTTGCATAACTTTCATACATAAAGGGCAATATTAAAAAAAAACTTACTAGTAATACAGTAGATTGAACTTATATACTAATGATTGAAGGAAACGTTCTAAAAGTCTCTGTGCAAATTAATTGTTTTTTAATCAAGCATTTTTTTTCAAACTTACATAATTTAAAGACACATCTCGTGCTTTTTTTTAAACTAACTCCATTATGGATTTAAAAGGACCCTTACAAGAAAATACATCGTCTAGGAAAAAGGACCGCTTTAAGGGTGTCACATCCCATATTTCTCACATACCCAACTAATATTCTCTTTAACATAACATGACCCCAAAGTTTCCAAAATGAAATACTAGAAATTTTGACCCAATTTCAACTGTCAAAAGGGTTGTTCTTTACAAATTTTGCATTTTCGTTTCTTAGCTTTTCTTAATTCTTCCAATCCATGTTTCGATACCATAACATCATAGATTACATATAACTTCGAATAAACGCCTTCTTTTAAACGTCCCCCCTAAAAAAAGCAAAAAAGTTTAATAAACGCCCGTTTATTCGATTATTAGAAGTAATACGGTAAGACGGCGTAGTAGTGTAGTGGTTATCAACCTTGATTCCCGTCTAGGAGGTCAGGGTTCGAATCTCACTCGGTGCTATGATTCTCTTGGGAAGTGAATGTACCTTCGCCCTGGTCGACCCATGCCTTGTGAGGGGAACTGGGTACCATCACTCTGATAAAAGAGTATGGGGAGTATGTCAGGCATTGCATGTGGTGTGGTGACGATATACTCATAGGTTCAACACCTACGAAGATGTTTGTCCTTCTGTGTAGTTCGAGTATCGTCGTCTAAACACCAATAACTCGTGCCACGAGTGCAGGGCTAGCAGTGTCTGGTAAGCGTGGTAATTTCCCTATCCTAGGGTATATATCTATCCAGGGATAGGGCCCACTCCGAATGATCCGGACGGCTCACTTTTCATACGGTAACACGCACTAATTTATTGTCTTCATTTCCCCCAAACAGAGTGGTGAAGCTCGCACTATATCACATTTTATGTATTTTGATTGGGCAGTCAACGCCACTCCGGACGCCCCATCTGTTATCGAATTAATTGGCGTTCTCCAAAAGACACAGCAGATGACTGGAAACTCCTCCATTGTGATTCACTGCAGGTGAGCATAGTTTCACCCCCCTATGTTTAGGGGGGGTCTACAAATTCTCAGATAACTCTGTAAGGGGGGGGGGTTGAAATAGTCTCAATTATTAGGGGGATTCGGCATTTAGGGGGGTTTCAAAATCATTTTCAGTGTTATTCTCAGTCAAAAAATTGATCCCAGGGTTCACGACCTCGGTTATTAAGGGGGGGGGCTGAGAAATTTATATATCCGGGTTTGGCCTTTAGGAGAGTTGATTATATAGGGGGTTTGAACTACCCAGGTAACTATGGTGAGTGAAAGCTTAGGACCATTGAGTTCGAGTTTGAAGGCTAGAAATGAATCTTCAACATTTCTTAAGCAAGAAAAAGTAATGTCTTGAGAGCTGCGTCGCTTTTAGGATGACGGATTGGACTTAGCTAGTACTTTCTTTGTTTTCGCACGGTACGTTTTTCTAAACATGCCAATGGATTTTAATTTCAATCCAGTGTTTAGGATGAGAAATATCCCCATATCCAAGACTTCCCTTGCTAGCTTTTCGAGCTTATAATCTTAAATGGTTTAGACAGTATCTAGATTCGATATTTAATGCAGATAGCTCAATAATCTAGGACTGTTAGACCGTCTTTTGATTGTTTTCACGGTCAGCAAACTGGGGGATAGGAACCGCGAACCCCCTAGTTTCGTTAGCTGGTGCCCTAACCACTTTGCCATTGCTCCTTGAAATGTCCTAGACTGTCTACATTGCTTTCTCAAATTTGAGTTAAGAAGGTACAAATAATGGAGAGTCTGTTGTATTTTACAGCCCTAGAGATGTTTAAAGATATTTTTAAGAAAGGTTTGGTTGGAAGATGTAGATTTTGCTGTTGTAGCTAATTATTTTCATCATATTTTTAGTGATGGCTCAGGGCGTAGTGGCGCTTTAGCCGCCCTTATGTATTGTATCGAACGTGTCAAATTGGAAGGTCTGGTGGACGTTTTTCAAGCTGTACGGAGCATGCGAACTCATAGGATCTCGCTTGTTCAAACTCTAGTAAGTTTTATTTTCTTGTGTTAGTTGAATTTCTTAATCTCAACACAATTTCGCCGTACTGTAGGATGACTAAACTTCCTCAATCTTAGTGCGATCTTTCCGCTGTTTTTACCAGGCATATCGGTAAATAAGTTTTTTCTCTCTGCTTCTTGAGATTGGTTTTTATAACAAATAAGTCATTTTTTTACCTACCCAGAGTGTTAGAAATTCCAGTTTCTGCTGTTGAGTGGCAAAAGGAAAATTTCTTCCGGGAATGGGAAAGTTTAACCAACCTACTGTACACTCTGTTGAATTTGTTGTTCAAGAAATGTGTTGGAAATCCCCAAGGCTCTTAAGGTTGAAAAAAATTCAAATCATGGAAGGAAAGGATTTCAGAATTTACAAGTCGTACCTGTTGCCTTGAATTTCAGAGAAAGTTCGTATCCACGTAAGTGTAAAGACTAAACTTTGTGTTTTTTGTCGGCAATACCGATTTAAGCTTAGTTTAAGTTAAAAGCTTAATTAGTTAATAGCCCTTTTTATAAATTACGTCACGAGCAACGCTTACCTTAGTGAGCACCTCACCAAAAACCGGGATTTTTCATCTCGTTTCTTAATCGCTTAGAAAAGACGCGGGTGACGTCTTGTATAGACTACGCTTACCTCTTTTTCAAAATATTGCTATGGTTATTGATTCCCGAAGGTTTTTATAAGGAGTGTACTCTATTTATAATTTGACACTTAAAGACTCGGGGGATTTAATCACCTTGGTGATAGTTTCAAAACGAGGCAGTCATTGCACTCCATGTGCCATATTATTTACTCTTTCTTCTCTAGTTTAAATATTAAGAGCTGGTTGGCTTTTCTGTAGGCCACTCATAATCGGCTGCCAAGAACTGACCTGAAATTCGAGGACTACAAGTTGTGCGCGGGACAGAGAATATAGTGCTGACGGTAGCTTAAGAAAGTTTGTTTACAATCTTTGACCAAATATGAATTGCTTGTCCGTCGAAATATCGCGAGGCGAAGCCACTGTTTACGTTCAAACAATTTTGAAATTTCGTGTTTTCTTTTTCCTGATCCAATTTCAAATCTCGTGCTTCAGTGGTTTAGAAGTCAGTTGTATACATCCTTAAAATTTAAAACTCTTAAAACGAGTCTAACCTAGCATGTACCTGAAAAGATAACGCGTAGTTCAACACACGGTAGGTTTTTTCAAAATATAAAAAAACGCCCTTGGACGGGACGGTACAGGCTAGGTCTACCCACAAGGCTATACATTTTTTTGCTAATTTGAAGCTAAATATTTTTGGTTTGTATTTCGACCGTTCTAGGGGTTACAATCGAAACCGAGATATCAAATTTCGGGACTGGTTGCTGATTAAACTTTTTGAATATTCCCGTGAAAAACATTTTCCAAAATCTTTAATCAGCTGTAACTACTTAGTGCCCAAAATATTATGTAACCTCTTCATTAGTTAAAGATATAGTCACTGTGATGGAGTGTCTTTAAGTCTTATTGATTCTATACATTTGGGTGTAATGACTCTTCTCCATGGGGTCTTTTTGCTTCCATCCAACAAGCTGTAATAACTGTTTAATTTCCCATTTTCTATTTCTTCTTTAATCTGTATTTGTTTGTTAAACTATTAGTTAAATATCAGCTTATTTAACAACCTCTTGCCCAGACTTTCAAAATTCATCACAAATTTGTACCCTCCATTTTATGTGTCTTTTTTGGTTGTTTCAACTTGCCTTCCTTTGCATTTCTATCGGACTATCAGATAAAGTGTCTCCTTCCCTAGCCTAGAGTTTACTTCTGACAGATCTTTGCTTTCTGACGATTTTGATTTCCATAGGCAAGAGCTCCGTCCTGTATTTTTATTTCAAACTCATAGCCCAAACCATGCTATTTATTTCGCCATCGATAAATAAAAGAAGAAATCATAGCATTGATCTCCAGGCTAGTGAGTCCAGCGAAGTAGAGGACCTTGGCATTTCTATCGGGTCATAAAAGTCTATCTTTCTCTCCCTATCTTTCCTTTTCAATATCCATTTAACAGATTCGCTACCATTTTGTGGTTTGACCAGCAAAAAGAAGTGTCTTTTGAGCTGTTTTCGTGTGTAGCAATTGAAAGTTTTTTACACTTTCATTGACTAGTTAGTTGCTTGGTGTGAAAAAGATTCAGTAATCTTATTCTTCTGTTTTACGTCAAGTTGAGATATTTCAGGCTTTGTACTCTATTTGTTTGGGACAAGCTGGAGTTTTTACAAGCTCTTATTTGATTTGGTTGGTCGTTAAGATGTAATAAAAGAATCTTATTACTTTTTCTAAAGGACGTGTCATCTCTATCACTTTAAATGACCAATTAGTGAAGTATCTTATAAAAACTCCAAGGCATCTCATTTGTTTCAGTCATTCATGGCTAAGGATTCTTATTTAAGTCGGTCTTTAAGAGTTTTCGAGTCACTTTTTTTTCTTAGGAAATTGTTCTAACGGAGAAATAAGTGTACGAGAGTCATGAAATTGTGGTTGTCTTATTAACTCTTTCATGGCAAAGAAAATCGAAAAAAAAAACGGTTTCTTAGAAGTTCTAACTGCAGATACAATTATCTCAAATAGGTCATTTTTGGGATCGTTGGAAAGCTCTTTTTATGTTCTATCTTTTCAGCGTGCCAGATTTTTAAATTAGATCTTTACAAAAAGTTACAGCAGCCGAAAAGTATCGTTCCAAATGGAACCAAATTAGCTGGGCCGTCCTGAAAGAGTTAAAACTAATCATGATGTTGTTATGTAATGGGAAACTTGTTCGGTGACCTGTATTGACATTTTGAATATCATTTTGCAATTTGTTTGTTTTTATTCTTTGTGTCAAATCTAAAACTTACTATTACTGTAGTATTCCGAATGTTCTATACAGCAGAGTCTCTATAACTCGAACCTCCATAAACCGAATGTCTCCTTAACTGGAACAAGTTGTCTTGTGCCTTAACAATGCCTTATTATAAACCTTACTCCATATTCCTAAATTTCCATTATTCGAGAAAATTTGTGTTTCCCTTGTATAATAAGGATGCAAAAGAAAATTACTAATGGAAAAGAATGCTATAAGAGGCCCCCAGCGGTAACTCTAATCACGATATCACGCAATTTTTTGTCTTCAAAAAAAATTGCACTCATGCAAAAAGTATCACGTCATCACAAAAACCGCTTGGGGGCCTCCTATAAGGTTCTACTGTAGAGCAAGTTGGATGAAGGACGAATTCGTAATATCGATAAGAATTGAGGCAATAACCATAAGTGCATTTTCACAAATTACCATTTCCATGATTGCAATTAATGAAAGCTTCATTTTTGGTTATTTGCATGCTTAATTAGGGAGTACTTATTTTGATTGAGCAAGGAACTCGCTTCGTTATGGAGAAAACTTGCACGTGATGCAAGCAACCTAATGTTTGTGTTTACATTTGTCATTTGACATGTAAGCAAAATGCTACAAAGGACCTGGGCACTAGTTGGTCCTCTTCTTGAAATCTGAATGCAAACAAAGTTATGTAAGTAACTTCGCACGCAACACGAGACTTTTTTTTACTTCACAAGGATTTCGTACTGCAATCATTGGAATAAGAAAGAACAATTTTTTTTGACATGTCATGAATAATTGATGTATTAGCTTTTGTCGTTAAAAGATAAGAAGTTTCTTGATGAGTACTGTAGTCATTTATTGAGACCATCTTGGCTTGGTGTAACAGTCATTTAGTATTTGAGACATTTGACTGTTCAAATTTCTTCTCTCTATTTCTGCGGAAGATTTTCCTATAAAGCTCTACTAAAAGTGAATTTTGTGGGGAAGAGTTTTATCTGATTGATTGATTGATTGATTGATTTTGGAATCGATTTTTCAACACCTTCTATTTGAAAGACTTACCCTGTGCTATTGGTGATATACAGCGATAGATTGTAGCTTGTTGTGGAACATTCGGATTAATTTGTCTCGCTTGATCAGTGAAACCGTTTGGTAGACTTTTGGACGACTTTAGAAACTGTATTTGAAGTTGAGTCATAACATCAACTTGCGATTCTTGTGATTTTTACCACCACCAGAACTTCGTTTTTAGAAGGTCGAAGAGACGTTATAACGGGAAGAATTCTTTTGCCTTGTGGTTAATTCCGTATTGGAAAGACAGAATGGTTACTTCTTGTTTTAATTAAAATCCGTTTTATTTATTCGTATTCGAAAGAAAACATTTTCCCTAAATCTGATTAAGACAAGAGAAAATACATTTACAAAGGAAGAATAATTGATACATTTTCAAAAAAAACAATACACATTGATACATTGACGCCACTCAAATTTCCAAATCATCGATCGACGACATGCAATCGAATTTGAGTGAACCCGATTCGAACTCGACTCAATACGATATGAACCATTCACTTGCATCTCATCAATATGTAGAGATTATTTTAATCACTTTATTTGTCGCGATCGGCTTACTGGGCAACACGCTAATCATTATCGTCAAAATCGTTCAATCTCGGCTACCGTCGAACTCGTCATTCAAAAAGTTTCGAATATCGATCAAATTTGTTGACCTTTTATCGATATTATTAGCACTGTGCGATATTTTGAAAGGTGTCTCATTTCTTATTATCGAACACCCGTGGTTAAGCGTTTCTTCATTCTTCTGCAGCAGTATGCAGAAAATTCTACTGTATGCATTTTCTATATCAAACTTTGTGACAATTCTCTTAATGGCCGGGCGTTACCGGGCCATCTGCTATCCGCTGAAAGTAGTAACAGGGACACGATCTCCAAGTAAAATACTCTTATTTGTCGTTTTGGCGCTTCAAGCGATCTTGTTTTTCGGCGTACCGGAATTGTTCATGTTTCATAATCCCGGTAATACGGAACTTCCGAGTTGTATTGCCGCTGACCGGAGTCGTTCTGGCGTTTACATGATACTTGAGATATCGATATTAGTTTTCTTTTTGATCATATCTGTCGCCTTTATGTCGTTTTTCATCGTCCGGATTTTCCGACATCTTGCGAAGAATAAGCGTGAAAAACTTTCCGTCAGACCACGTCAACAACGACAACGTAACCAGCGAGCCGTCAAAATCTTGATCAGTATTTATATTGCGTATATGACGTCATACACACCCTGGGTTTGCTTGTATTTGATTGGTGCATTGAATCAGCCAATGTATTTCAACGTTGTATCGCATCCGTCAAGTGTACTTTTAATGGGTTTCATCGCTGGAAGCTTTTGTAATTCTTTTTTAACGTATCTGCGGTATAGTAGCACCTTCCGCACAGACTTGAAACAGATTCTCTACTGTCAGGTGGTTAGTACTGGACCCAATAGTCAGATTTCCAGGCTTTCTTCCAACGGAAGTTCTAACAGTAGCAGAAAAACAAGTAAAGATAAATCTACAGAGATGAATAAATTTCCAGCAAATTGTTGAGGTGTAAACTGTATAATTATGTGTAGTATTCAATAATTTATAATAATTTAATATGTATAAAAGATTCAACTGTTCATCGTTTTATCTTCATATTTCGTTTGGTTTAGTACCGTAGGATGGTTAAACTTTCTGGGGAAACTATCCTATTTATGCCACCTTATAACAGAAAAACCCAAGACTCTGGGTTGGTTCCAAAGTAGCTTCAACTTGTTAAGCGGGTCACTCTCAAGGCTCTTTGTTGTCTACGCATTTGTATGCATGCAATAGAAAGATTATTTTGCCGGTATATCCGGAGAAAGCAGCGGAAAGATCCTGGAAATGCGCTAGGAAAATTTATGAAAGTTTAACCATCCTTAAGGTAAAACCCCTCATTTGCTATAGTCCTAAGGACATCATAACGTAACACAACCTTCTTACGCACGTCGCCGTCATCCAAGCCGTCCCTCCTCGCAAAGCGCAAGGTCAAAGTAAGCGCAAAGTCACCATTAATATTAGGCAAAGGTGCAATCTTTTTTTGTATAGAAAACAAAAAGGCAGGCTCTTTTATCAGGTGGATTTCTGAAACCTTTCCTTCCAAATGATTGAATACTGATTTTACAATTTTACGTCTTTCTGAGCCTAAACGTATTCCAAAGTCTGGGCCAGTTGCATATCTTTGTAGATGTTGATGTACAGTATTAGCATTCCGTGTCACAGGCAAAATGTGGCCAAAATTTGGTCCCCAGTGAGAAAAATACTCTAAGATTTCAACCTCATTTGGGAATTGATTTTGATATCACCCCTATTAAAATTCAATGGAACAAATTGCACTCCAAAACCTTTTTTATGACCTTTGAACAAGAGGATTTCTATCCGATTACGATAGAAATTTTCATCCCCACTGTGGGAAAGAGTTTCACCGGAGCTGTGAGACAGGGATGTGTATTAACTTTTCTTTTTGTTCCAGGAGCAGTATCAATTCATTTACAACGCTGTCTCTAATTATTTGGATTGTTTCAGTAATTATGCAAACTTCAAATAATTTATGCAGCGATGATATATGATAAATATGCATGTAGCAGAAAGGCGATAGTGCTTTGCTGTGGCGAGCAACTGATACGAAAATGTTCTTCCATTTTAACACCCGAATGATGAATCACTTCAATTGGTTGGTTGATTTTGGTCTTCCTGAACTCTGATTGGCTGAAATTCTGCCTGTAACAACGAGGCATTTGTCCGATGATACAATCTGATTGGTGTGTCAATGTGATATTGAAAATTGACATATTGGGTAATACGATAGTTTAAATTTGCTGTTTTCATAGACACATTGGAACGTATAGTAATTAGAAATGTCCGTTTTGGGGGACAACACAACTTCGTTCCATGTGTATTACTGGCTTTTCGATGCTTAATGATTTCATCGGATAATATTCTCCAGCGTCCATCTGTAAAATACATAAAGCCTGGGACGAGGTTTTGGGAAAATGATGCTTAACTTTATTTAGAAATTTTATTTAGTTTTCCGAGGTTAATATTATTTTAAACGACAATTTTATTTGCACTGTTTTATTTTTTTTAAATATTTTTTTAACGACGCCGATTTTCTATATTTATCAAGTTGGAAATTATTTTTCTGTTGAATTCTCACGAAGGTAGGAAGTCATTATACCGACTTCTCGAAATAGCTTTTATGTGCCAATTTATATTCAAAATACTCTCTTTAGAAGATAAACACCGCTGTTTCACAATCCCGGTAGGACCCTACTGGAAAATTTGACCGTCATTTCTTTCTCAATAAAACATGTCCTCGATGCACTCCAAAGCCATTCCACTGGGTTTTTAACCTTGGAACAATAGAATTGAGATTATCATCCCACTGTAGGAAAAAGTTCCACCGGGACTGTGAGACAGTGGTGTATAAACTGCTCGGACCCATTAGGGTCGAGTGGAATATAAGAATTTTTCAGGTCGTCTAAACCGACCTCATACCATTTCCTCAAAAAGCACGTTCTAACTGTAAGTCCATCCCCACTGGTCAGAGGCGGAAAAAGCCTCAAATTTTATGCTCTAAATATTAATGGCTCATAAAGTTTAAGATGAGATCTTATTTTTTGTTTAAAATAGCATTCATTCACGAATGCTTTGCTTTATAGTTAAATTATCTTTTGAGATTTTTTTCGATTTTTTTAAAATGCTGGCATGTTTTGTATATTTATCTTGGAGGATATTTTTAACAACTTACCTTTGAGTTTGGTCCAGTTTCAAGTTTGAATCTAAATTCGGCTCTTAGGGATGTTTACTCAATCGAGGAGTAAAACACTGTAAAAATCTAGTACTCAAAAAATGAGAAAAAAATTAAAAATTAAAAATTATAAATCAAATTACGTGTGTGCATGTTTCGCTCATTCAATTTTTGACGACATTTTTGGTCAAAAAATTGAATTTCGATGGCAATATTCAATTTTCAATTTTCGACTTAAAAAATTGAAAATTGAATTTTGACTGCTAGTTTCAATTTTCGTTTTGTTTATTGCCAGAAATGAACTGAAATTTCCAGTATCATCTTTGATTTTCTAATATAAACTTCTTGCATTGAAAATTGAAAATAATATTTTCAAATACTGAAAATTGTGTCGTAAGAAATTGAAATTGACAAAACCAAACCAATTTTTTATCACGCTTGCTTTTCCACGAAAACAGATGCTCAAAAGTAGTGTTTCATCGGTTTTATTGTTATTTGTTGCTGTCTAGTTTCCAGGTCTTTTGCAGCTTAATTTAGTTTTGGGTTCTATAAATACATTATGGCATAAATTTCACGCTGGAGCAATTTCCTTTACGTAATATTTAACTCTTCGGATACTCTTTGGTCTTTGTCTGGCCTTTTATATTTGACTACACTCTTTTTTTATAAGAACAATTTCAAAAGAAGGCTGGAAATTGGCCTAAATCTAAGAACATATTAAGAACCCGGGGGGGGGGGGTACTAGGGCAAGGTGGGTTACTGGAATGCTCCGCTGGTTAGGATACCTTTTTTAACCTCCACGAGTCCCAGGTAGGGCCGCAAAAACACCAAAATAGAAAAATCAGTCCCTCGTAGGGTGCCTATTTTTGGAAAATTTGGGGAAAAAGTAGAAAATTTTGGAATTTTAGTCCCGTTCAGGGTCACTTTTTTCGCAAATTTCGAGTCCCACGTAGGGTCCAGCGGAGCACCCCCGTCGGTCGACAAGGGTAGTACCCCCCCCCCGGATTAAGAAAAATGTGAGCCTCAGATTTCAGATTTTAAAAAGGTACAGACTTTAGCCGATTTTTTTTTTATTAGAACACCTATAATTCGGCTGAGTCTGGATGTGCTTATTTACTCTCGCCACTTCCATTTCAGCTTTTAATGAAGTAAACGCGTGTGTAATCGATACATTAAGAGAAAAATTAGACTAACAAAGAAGAGACTGAATAAAACTATTGTTTCCTTTGTCTTCTTTGTAACTGGTTGTAAATCATTTTCAACTTTCAATTTTTTCATCCGAGACGTTTTTTTTACAAATTGGTTTGGTTTTGTCAAATTCAATTCTTCACGACAAAATTTCAGTATTTGAAAATATTATTTTCAATTTTCAATACAAAAAGTTTATATTAGAAAATCAAAGATGATACTGGAAATTTCAGTTCATTTCTGGCAGAAATAAAAATAAAATTGAAACTTTCAATCAAAATTCAATTTTCAATTTTTTGACTCGAAAATTGAAAATTGAAAATTACCATCGAAATTCAATTTTTTGACCAGAAATGTCGTCAAAAATTGATTGAACGGAACATGCCTGCATGAAATTAACATTAAAATTAAAATCAGAATTTTTTTTAAAAATCTAAAAAATTAAAAAAAAAAAAACCTTGTGCACCAAATTTTGAGTCACTGTTATTAAAGTACAAATTTAGGGTTCCCTAAAATCATACTCTTTGGGTGGAGGTTTGATTGTCCTTGAAGCTTGCCCTGATTCATTTCTAAGTTATTTTCTTTATGATTTTTATAATTTTTTTCACACAAGGATATAGGTTAGTAAAGTAAGAGTACAAAGTATGTAAATTATTTTTTCTTGTCAAGATTTCTTATATTCTTTTGTTATTTTTTATATTAGTTTTAAAATTATTTTCTTTTTGTCATTATTATATATTATTAACATTATTATATTTATATATAGTGTAAAACTTTTTTGGCATTCTACTTACTGAGCTTTGTCTTAACCACGAGGGGCACTCTATTTCTAAAAGACGTCATGTGCCCTCCCCCGGGTCTTAACCCTGGAGGGCAAGCAAAGTCTTTGATCGAAGATTTTTGGAAGTGATACCCTAGTTGAGACCATAATGAAATCACTTCTGTAGCGATGTAATGCGTCGAGAGCGCTAGATCTCCTTGGACACTTCTGATGGAGCGCCGTTTGACGTTAGGGAAGGTTTTAAAACTAAAATAGCTTCTTTGCGAATATCATTTCCAAAAAAAAACTCCGAACATGAGATGACGGGTATGACTTTGTCCAGGGTTTGTAAAGGTCTGTGATTCTAAGTCCAAAGTTCTATTGTGAAATAAAACGTAATGTACAGTTAGAATGAAAATGGAAGAGATTTTAAGGGACTGAGTAAAAAACTTAGTACTACTGAGAGACTTAACGGAAAATAATCACAAAATCTTTAAAAGACCTAAGTACTTGAAAATAAGACATATAGACAAACCCAGTATAGAGAAAATTATGTCCTTTGATATTTTATAACACAAAGGTGCAGTCTAGATGGAATTATTTTGAGCAAAACAAAATTATAGATAACTTCTTGTTTTTTATAAATAGATATTTAGTAAGTAGATGTATGTATAATTAAATGCCATTGCAAAATAACTTTCAAAATCCAAATCGCCTGAAACTGTTGACCTGAGAGTAGGTCTCAGTTGATTATGGGGAATTTAGGATTTGAGCCTTATTAGCTTGGCAAGTGATAAATGTAAATATACCGTCATTAAAACAAATTTCATATTTTAGTATATTCTTTCATTTGGTTTTTAAGTCTATGTGGGTATAAAAGTTTTAAATTTTCTTATAGCCTTAAGATGTTTTCTAAAGTCGTGCAAAGGTAGTCTATGTCATTATATCCACCACTTGCCATTCTTCAAATTTAAAACTTTATAGCAAGCCAATTGATATTTAGAACAACAACTGAAAATTAATTATATGGCACAAATCAGTTTAAAGCACCTCTGTACCAAAAATGTCTTGCCCCAAAAGATAAAAAGCTCTTTCTTCATCTTCAGTTTTTTTATCTTTGTTTCCTAAAAAATAACTGTTCTCTAAATTATCTTTCCAACGGTATATATTTTTTTAGAATTGCACACTTGTAGCGAATAAACTTCTATGTAGTCTGAATCAGGCGATTTAGGGAAAAATAAGGACCTTTTCTATTGACAGATAAAAAAGTTATTAATTGGGGGGGGGGGTGTCATAATAAGATCCATGGGTGGCAAAGAGAAGGGTACATTAGGTACCTGAAAGTAATTATTTAAAAATTAATTAAAGATTGATTTGAGGCTAAATAATATTAAAATTGAACTACCCACAATTAAATTTTTGATTCAAATCTATAAATTTATATTCTTTTGTTGGACAGGATGAAATTTGACATTGCGAATTATTTTATTACTATTCTCTCTTCAGTTTTATTTTCTAATCTAACTTTAATTAGTTATAATTTGGTTTTCCTGAATTATGAATGGTGATTAATGATTCAGACACCAATCTAAGTATCAAAACACAGATCAAAGAAGAATATTTAAAGAGAGACAAAAAGAAAATTCAGCCAGACATTTTTCCATCACAAACTTTAACATTTCCAGCTCATACCAATCTAATCAGTATTTAATCGATGAAGGTTGTTGATGAAGACTTCACCTGCCATATTCTTCGCGGCTCAGATATATTTGTGGTATTCAGCCTTACGCATGCGTAGTAAAATGTTAAGGCCAAATTAATTACGTTTTACCACAAGCAAATAAACCCTTCATCGGGTTGGTCAAAGCAAATTTCATATCTATTTTTTTCTCTCTTTTTTCTTCCTCAAAAATTTCTTCTTGAGCAATTTTTGTATCCAAAAAATAACATTTAGCATTTAAAATTTCAAAAAAAAGTGAACTTATAGCGTCAACACTCAGATAAAAATTTTTTCCATTCAAAACCTCTGCGATGGAGTGCAAAATAACAATAAATTTCCTTATATGGTCATAATAACACTCCATCGGAGAGGCTTTCGACTTCAACATTTTCAATTTCACAAAAAATGTTGAATAGTATCTACGATGGAGGGTGAAAATGACTTTTATTTCCAAATATGATCAACATTACACTCACCCGCAGAGGCTTTTTCGATCAAAATCCGTAAATGATGTTTTACAATAATTATTTTGGCATTACAAAAATGAAAAATGAATTTCAATTATAATTTTCCATTTTTTCAATTTTGACTTTCTCCTCCTTCCCTTTCTCCCTCCCTCACTTCCTTTCTCCTCTCTCCTTCCTTCCCTTCCCTTCCCTAATCCTCTCTCCTCCTTTCCCCGATATCACACCCTTCTCATCACTTAACACTCTACTCTGCTGCGCGCCGCTCGCTCCAGCGCATCAGCCGTCAATCAACCAATCTGAAAAAGAAGAAGAAGGAAACATGCAGCAAACTCAATGCGGATCAAGCAAATGTTTCAGATAGAAAGTCATAACACCATCTCTAATCTACACGAATGTATAGCATTGAACTTGTAATGCAGCTGATAAAATCTAGTCAATTGACCATTTATCGTACGGGAATAATATCATTGTGGTTTGTCGAAAAAACGTTAACGCATGCGCAATGAGTAACAAACGCATGCGTGGTAAAATGATGATGCTCGGATGTTATCAACATGTAACTCGTATTATATTTTGTGCGTGTGCTTTTAAGATTTCATTTTTTTTCCGATTATCCAATTAAATCGACTGCGCCAAAGGTGTAATACAAAAACATTAAAAGGTGGTTGGATGAAAACTTGTTCGAGTTATGGAGATTCCACTGTAGCAATTAACCAAAAGAAAACTAGAAGTAAAGAGTACTTAGGCCAAAGTAACCTGAACTTTTACCACACGTTTTTATATAAGAACATTCAAAATTTTTAAAGCCATCGGATGTTCTTAACTTTTTGAGTTTTAAGCCAAAAAATGTTCTTAACATGCTCTCATTTTCACCTTTTTACACCCCTGCCTCGCAGCCCCGGCGGAACCTTTTTCCAGTAGGGATAAGAATTCCTATTGAAATTCCGATGGGGATAGAAATTTTATTTGTCCAAGGTTGCAATATCCAGTGGGATGGTTTTGAGGTCCAATTTTTAAACATTGAATTTCGAATGGGGATGAAATCAAAGTCAATTTCCCAGTGGGCTGAAATTCTAGGTTATTTCCCACTAGGGAGACAGGGGTGTTTTTCTTGAGTATTTTTATATATCAGAATCATGAAAAAGCGAACTAAGGGACTGGGTTTGAGTTTGTTTTTTAGTACTATTCTGTATTCGAAAGTCGGATATCCCGAAAGTCTATCCATGGTTTGGCTAAAAAAGAAAAGACCTTTGGTTTGAATATTTTCTGATTTAGATCTTTTGTATATTTAAGTATTCATAATGCAAAAATATTACAATTATAAAATCATAACTGCATGTCACGTTATCAAAAAAGCCAGTAATAATGTTACCCCTGTCTTACATCCCTGGTGGAACTTCTTCCCACAGTGGGGTGAAGATTTCTATCATAATCCCAATGGGGATAAAAACTATTGTTCCAAAAATTCAAATTTTTTCCATTTACAATCTTAAATGGGGCTAAAAAGAAAGTAAATTTTCCAGTTGGGCTGAAATATTTGGGTATTTTTACCACTTGGACGAAATTTTGGCCAATTTTTCCAGATGGGATGGAGATCCCACTGTTTCCGGGATACATGGATGTATAATTAGACGAACGAACTGGAGGGACGGTGAAATACTCTTTTCTTAAAGTTTCGTCTTTCTAATCCAGATGATAGGGAGTTTTTATAAGATTTAATAATTAATTAGTCATTTGAAGTAATAGAAATGACGCGTTCTTTAGAAAAAGTAACAAAATTGTTTGGTTAACGACCAATCAAATCAAATGAGAGCTTATAAAAACTCCATCTCGTCCCTTCCTAATCAACACGGTAAAGTGATTCCGATCTGATTTTCAGGAAATACAAAACACTTTCCAAAACAAATGACATCATACATAAATATCCACATAGCGAAGCTACCAATACTCCATGCTCGTTGTCGCTGACATCAGCAACGACAATAACCAGACTCGTTGTTCCGAGAAAGCAAGCGACCGCAATGAGAGTCATACCGAGTATGAAGCGAGAACTTTTAAATGTATCACAAAGTCGTTCCCACTGCGAGGATAGGTGGAGTAAAAGATCCAAAGCCACACAACAGAATGTTGTTGTTGCAACGATACGAAAGAAAATGAACCTGAAAAAAAAAAAAAAAAAAAAAAGGAAATAAAATCTCTCCCGAAAAAAGTATGTATACATGTACAGCATTTTAGCCGTTTGTCATTTTTGGCCGTTTTAGCTTTTTCTGAAATCTTCTATCTTTTAGCTTATTCTCCTTGGAAATATCTTTCCAACGGTGTATAGCTTTTTAACATCAATTTCGTTAGAAAAGTAAAAAGTAAAGTAAGTTCATATATTGTCAAATTAAACCACGCGAATGAGCCAGATTAAACTATACACTGTATTTTACTTCGATTAAGATGAAGATTTATGTGGCTAACTCACGCATATCTCCATTTTGCTAAACTGACCCTTAGCCTTACATATTGATTCTCATTTATTCATCATAGAAAAAAAACAACACTAACTTACCTCAAAGCGTAATATTCAGTGACATTCGGTAACACAAGCATTGCAATAAGTGACGTAATTAATTCGAAAATCTTGAGACGACCTTCCCAGAAACGTCTGATGTAGGAATCATCATATTTGAGGGTACTGCAAACACCACGTTTCTACAAAGTAAAACAACGGAAGGTTGCAATAGGTAGGAATTTACACCAGTTTTCTTAAGGGAACTTATTTGAAATTTTTGCAAAATTGTTGCCTTGCAAAAATTTATCCTGCAATTCACCAATATTTAAATCCTTTCACTTCAAGTGTCCACTACTTAATCATTGTTTTGCTTGCCATTTTTCAACGAATGCTTCATTCCTAACATATTTTATACCGTTGAAAAGATGATTCAGAGCACATTAGTTTCTAAGAAAAATAATTACAAAAGCTTTTGAAAATGAAGATGAAGAATGACGGAAAAAAAAGAATTCGGAATAAGACCAGCTCACCCTTGTCGTAGTTGCGTTCTTGGATATTGGTTGTGGTTCCGCCGGAGGCGCATCATTGATGTCCGCTGTCGAAGAATAGTTCCGCTTGGGTGTTTCCGGTTGACTTTCAAGATTCGTAAATTCCATTGTGATGGCTTTAAGATGATAACAAAAATTATTAAAAGGTCATATAAATCTTCAAAGTCACAACTTGAAGAACTAAACTGAGTTCAATTTTAATGGTTTGCTAACAAATACAGTAGACTCTCGTTTATTCGAACTTCTATTTGACTATTATTCGAATACTTCTGTAATTCGAACTTATTTCCAGTTCACCGTCAAGGAGAAGTCGTTTTAAAATACTTTCTATAATTCGAACACATAATATTCCTCGTTCGAGCTCAAACTAGCGAGAGTCAACTGCGCATTGAATCAAACTTTTGTTAAAATAAATCCCGAGAAAAAATATTCACTCAAAAAGTTCTAAAAAAAGATGATTTCAAGCAAAATTTCTTAGTTAGATAAACGTGTCATTTCAAAAATAAGTTTAATATAATTTAGATTTTCTCAAATATATTTTCTTTAAAAAAATCAACAAAATTTTCTAATAAAAGGACTTTAAAATATCTACTATACCTTTTAACGTACTCACAAGAAATAAAAACTTTAAAATTTCACTAACAAGTTATTTATCTATGATGACAAAAAAATATAAAAAGGTAAAAGAATTTACCTACTTTTAAATTATGTAAAAATATCAAGTAAACTTATCTTCCTAGATGACAATTAAAAATATTTTCTTGCCTCGTAAATTATATATCTTTTCAAAATAAGATTCAAAAAAATTCATTATTTATAACCCATTCATGCTGGGATTATATTCAAAGATAAAAATATTCTTTTGGAATAAATCATTTAGTTAATGAGTATCAAAATTTGATACCTGAATGAATTAAAATTCATACACAGAAAGTCAATCCATAAACGGTTGAAAAATCTCGAGTAGAGAGAGGTTAAAAAGTCATCGAAATGAGCCATACATATAGTACGTACGCAGTGAAAGGGGGAGGGGAAAGGAGGTTTAAAAAAAAGCGTACGGCTCTTGTTTAAATGACGTCATTTCTATTGTTCTCTGCATACAAGGGGTGTCCAGTATAAAATTTTTGCGTACGTACTATATGGATGGCCCAAATTCTAAAATCATCCCCTGTTACATCAAACACTGAGTGACTCAAAAAAAACTTAAACAACGGTATAAAGAAAAACAAACTGAATTGACGTTAGAAATTTCCAGGTATCTCTAAAAATATGTTATTTTGATCAAATTTATGACAAAGTTAATAGGAATTGAGATTATGATTTCAACGAAACAAAATATTCACATCTTTACACAGAGATGTAGGGACTGTGCCTTGGAGTCAGCACAAAGACTTTAAAAGGACGTCCATCTAACGTTTGTTACGTCCATATATCACGATGAATGGAAATCCCGAGGAGACACTTAGACAAAATTGGGTACGGGGACGTGCCGCTGGTCAGGGTCCCTTTTTTAGGCCTTGAAAATATCTGACAGGGTCCCAAACTTAATAAGTTTCAGAATGTGTTGTGGTTATTTTGGACAATTTTCAAGGTGGAAATTAGAAAATTATTCAAATAGGTTGTCTACCTTTTGTCATTTTTGCCACTTTTCAAAATTTTACGTGCATGCGAAAAGCTTTTTTCACATGTACGTAAAATTTTACTTAAGACCTTGAAGGGTGGGGAATTTCCCTAAGCTTACGTAGTGTTTTAAGGCCTTATGTAGAGTTTGCTTATGTTCAAAAAGTTTTGATCGCAAGGAAAAGTCACGTAAGACACTCAACAAAAACTCTACATAATGTCGGGGAAATTTCCAAAAGACAGCCTTACGAACGATTTTCCTCAAGGTCTAAAGTAAAATTTTACGTGCATGTGAAAAAAGCTTAACGTCTGAACATTGTCTAAGTGATAAAAAATATTATAAAAATCCATAGCAAGAAATCCCATTGCTACCTATACTGGACTTCATTTTCAACACCAGCTAGTCCTTGTATTCTCAAATCTCTCCTCAACTTGATATAGAATTGTAATACAGTTCTGTTGGCTTTGATACATGATTTTGTGACATCTAGCACACGAAGTCCCTAATAAAAAAAGGTAAAATGAACAAAATGATTTTCAAATTGGATCATAACACTCTTTTGATACCTAGATTTTCTTTAACTCGACCCTCTTTAACTCTTATGTCTCTTTAACTAGAAAATTTTTTTACACGTTTTTTTATAAGAACAAACTATATAAGAAAATAAGGCTTCGATGGCCAAAATGTTAAGAACAAGTTAAGAACATTTTAACACTTTTGGAGAAAAATACTCAAAAAATGGCAACAATTAAAATATGTTAAGAACATTTCTAGGCTTCAAACTCAAAAAGTTAAGAACAACCCAAGTCTTCAAAAATTTTGGATGTTCTTATAAAAAAACAAACGTGTAGTCCCTTCAGTTAACAACATCTTTTGAACCTTTTAAGTCTTCCCAAAGGGGTTATAGGTGAATCTTTAACTTTTCTCAAGCAAGAAAAAGTGAAGGTTTCCGCTGTATTTAGAAAAAAGGATACAATATAGCATTTTCTTTGTTTTAAGCGGCATATTATTCGAAGTCTGAGGATTTATTTGTCACGTGTTTCAGCTTCATTTTCTATCAAAGAACTTCATCTCTACCACCTTCGGGACTTTGAACTCAACGGCGTTAACAGTAGTTGTGAATATAATCATCGTGGTCGATACAATGGAATTCGATTCTACCGCGCTATCTTATCTAGTATATTTCATACCATCTTACCTCTAAACTTTTGGCCCTTGATAAAGCCACATAAGCTTGTCCATGTTCAAAAACTCGCGACAACGAAACTTCACAGCAATCCAAAGTCAAACCCTGTAAAATCGAATTTAAACAAGCTTATATGCTGAGTGGCATATCATAAGTCTAATACAATAAGAAAGTAGAAAAAAAATGGCAAATTGAAAAATCAGAAAAAATACAAAGCCAATAGCGCGAAATGCTCATTTTCCCTAAAAATCACAAAAGGGGATTTCCCCAAATAAGAAAATGCAATTTTTGCGACCAAAAAAAGCTTTCCGGAAAATCTTTTTTTTTTCTTCTCTCTGTCACATTTTGGGTATTGCCATTTTGCATGATTGTGCAAAAAATCAGAAATAACTAATAAGCCAATCCCGAGGAAAGCTGGTAACAGACGAACGAACATAGGGACATGTATCTCCAATAGACTAGTGCCCAGGTCCCAAAAATCTTTTGAAAATCACCTACAAATATTCACCAAAGGAAGAGCGTGATAAATTTCAGCCTAATCCGAAAGTAAAATCTAGACGTGTGAACAAGGACAAATATCGAAGATCAATACTCTAGATTTTTAATTATCTAGTTTTAGATTACAATTACATTATTTTGGGCTTTGAGGAGGTTCAATTTTGGACCCTCTTTGATTCGGACCCCCCCCCACTGTTCGTGAGCGGATCCTTAGAGTAGAAAGCTCTATAGGAAATTATCTGAACCGCAACATGGCCTATAGTTTCTAAAAGGCAGACACTTCTAATAAGTGGATACCAAACCATTTCGTTAGATAAAAGAAAAATCGTTATCACGTGATTAGTCTTGATTAAATAAAATTGACGTCACTAGAAAACAAAAAAGGAATAAAAAGAATAAAAAATATTTGACGTCAATTATAGAAAAAAAACATTAGAAAAACAATTTGAAAATTTTGTTCTTTATTCGAGAATCCAGATTTGAGTAAAGTGTTCGCAGAGAATTTTTACTCGAATCTTGTATTATTATATTATTATCATGAGTGATATAATGGCTAATATGGATATTCATACATTGACAGATGATCAACAAACGATCTTGCAATTGAAAGATACAATTTATTTTCTGGAAGGAAAACTTTCAGAAAAAGATAAAGAAATTATTCGCCTAAACGTCGACCTTCGTCGCACGATGGACGTAAGTTTAAAATTCTTATCTTGGAATTGTTTCAACATCTTTTTAAACCTTTTCGCATTTTAAACGAAAGGAATAGAACCACCATAACTCGGAGAGACACGAGGAAAATTTTAAGGCTTCGCGGTCTTTAAAACACCCAATTTCATTGGAAAGTTTATAAAAATAGTCATAAAATGATAAAAATAAGAACAATTTAAGAATATTTTTAGGGGCTTTAAAACTCAAAAAGTTAAGCACATCCGAAGACATTCATAATTTTGAAAGTCCTTGTAAAAAAACGTGAAGATTCGTTTATTTTACCTTAATAGGAGCGTCAACTTTGTCTCCAATTCGAAAATTCTGCTCTCAAGAGGAAGGCGGCCGAGCATAACAAAACCGTCCTTCCTTTGAGGAAAGAAAACAATGAATTGCGAGCGGAAAACGAGTCTCTCACCAGTACTATTATCAAACACATGGAGAGAGAAGCAAAACGAGGGAAAGGTAAAGACGCAGCTTCGCAAACAATCAAGCTACAACCCAAAACAAGCTCCAGTGGTTGTCAAACAATCTGTGTACAACCCAAAACAACCTCCAGTGGTTGTCAAACAATCTGTGTACAACCCAAAACAAGCTCCAGTGGTTGTCAAACTATCTGTGTACAACCCAAAACAACCTCCAGTGGTTGTCAAACAATCTGTGTACAACCCAAAACAAGCTCCAGTGGTTGTCAAACTATCTGTGTACAACCCAAAACAAGCTCCAGTGGTTGTCAAACAATCTGTGTACGACCCAAAACAAGCTCCAGTGGTTGTCAAACTATCTGTGTACAACCCAAAACAAGCTCCAGCGGTTGTCAAACAATCTGTGTACAACCCAAGACAAGCTCCAGAGGTTGTCAAACAATCTGTGTACAACCCAAAACAAGCTCCAGTGGTTGTCAAACAGTCAAGCTGCAACCTAAAACAACCTCCAGCGGTTGTCAAACAATCTGTGTACAACCCAAAACAACCTCCAGTGGTTGTCAAACTATCTGTGTACAACCCAAAACAAGCTCCAGTGGTTGTCAAACAATCGATGTACAACCCAAAACAAGCTCCAGTGGTTGTCAAACAGTCAAGTTGCAACATAAAACAAGCTCCAGTGGTTGTCAAACAATCTGTGTACAACCCAAAACAAGCTCCAGTGGTTGTCAAACAGTTAATGTACAACCCAGAACAAGCTCCAGCGGTTTTCAAACAATCAAGCTTAGATCTAAAACAACCTCAACCGGTTGTCAAACAACAAATGTACCCAAAACAAGCTCCAGTGGTTGTCAAACAGTCAAGCTGCAACTTAAAACAACCTCCAGCGGTTGTCAAACAATCTGTGTACAACCCAAAACAAGCTCCAGTGGTTGTCAAACAATCAATGTACAACCCAAGACAAGCTCCAGTGGTTGTCAATCAATCAATGTACAACCCAAAACAAGCTCCAGCGGTTGTCAAACAATCGAGCTGAGATCTAAAACAACCTCAACCGGTTGTCAAACAATCAATATACAACCCATAACAAGCTCCAGTGGTTGTCAAACAATCAATGTACAACCCAAAACGACCTCCAGAGGTTGCCAAACAATTAAGCAGAAACCCAAAACAACGTCTAGCGGTTGCCAAGCAAATGCACATTGGTACATCGAAGATAAGAATCCGATGAATGTCGGTGGCTTTGGTTTACCTAAGGTATTTATAATTTTCAACATAAAATTGACTAGAGACTACCTATAACCCTGCTTTCTGATAAAGTTCAAGCGAGGTGAGCACTTGACTTCCAGGTCACTTAATCAAGCTATCCAGTCTCGATTAAGATGCTTTAAGTGCCCCCCCCCCCCTAAAAGAAAAAAAAATTGGATGTTCTACTATTCAATCCGAGCCAATCTCTCTTCAAACAAATCAAATTTTCAACTCGAAATTGGAAGGAATTAGGGAGATCAAACCTAATTGGCTGTTTTGTTATTACTTTTAGGATCTCAAAAAACGATCACCAAAAACAAGAGACCAAAAGCCAAACAACAAGCGTGCTTTTGACAACCCGAAGAAGAGAAATAAAGCTGCTTTCAAACTATCACAAGCAGCCACAACAAACAAAGGTGGCTTCGGATTTCCTACCGTAAGTATTTTTTGTTTCAGCTTGACTGACATAGATTTTTTTGTTAGTTTCTTTGGTAAAGTAGATTATAAAAGGACAGTTATGCTGATGTGGATCTACATTCCTTTTTTGGTCGGTCTGGCCTGTAAAACATGAAATTTGGTTTCTGTTTACCACAACTTTCTTTTGAAAAGGGATTCACATTCAATGGCAGTACGCAGTGCTGACGAGCCACAATAAGGTCAAAATGCATTGTCACCCATATTCATCTTAATGAGAAGCTAGTTGGACTTTGCTAGTAATTCTTTGAATTTATTCAGTCTTCTACTTTCCAATTCTTCTAAAGGGTTAAAAGAAGTTCAATGGTTAAGAGAAAAAATGTATCTAAAAGAATGTTTTGCAAAAAATAGTCATATCTATTCTTATTTTCTAGGTCATGCGCATGCGCATGTAGAAAGGAAGTTCAAGCCAAGGGGTAGATAGAGCTCCGTAGCCCGGGAGGGCAGTCGATCTAGGAGAGGCTGGACTCCAAAATGAAACGCAAGGGTAGATGGGGCTCTTTGAAGTCGTGGTGAAGACAATTCATCTAGGAGAGGGAATACTCTGAATTCAAACTGAGCAAACGCAATAACATCAACGAAAGAAGTTTCAAAATATCATGTTGAGATACAGCGCAAACAAGAAAATCGAATCGAATCAATGTCTCCCAAAGACAACGTTACAGCGCATCAGAAGCGAAGAAATTAACCAGCAAACCCAAAATCTTTTTAGAACCAGCTGGCACACATTGTTTCAACGTTTATTTTACGTTCCCAACGTCCATATAACGTTAGATGAACGTTGAAACAACGTTGTGTGCCAGCAGGGGAGACAAAATCAAACAATTGAAACATTCATGGATAGAAAGATGGGAAAAACCTTGATTTTCAGTATCTTCAAAGAGAATCTTCGTAGCAAATAAGATAGGACCGCGAGATAAAGAAGAAATACCGAGAAGGAAAGAAGAAGCGTGACTAGTGAAAAGTGACAACATTAGGATTGTCAAATGAAATACTTTAGGCTAGCTATTGACCACGAAAAGCCAACACAATATCAATTCAAACTTATCGAAGTCGGTACTATGACATCTCAGCTACCAAACATACGGTGAAAAAATGATAGAACATCTGGATTGTAAGAATGAAATAATACGAATGAATTATAACATCTTGACAGAAATTTACAAGTTTGTTTGTGTTTGTTTGAGAAATTTCAGAATTCCCGAGGATATTTATATTCAAATCTCCTTGAGAATTTTTCAGTTATTTTATTGTTCTGATTTGATAGACTTGGTGAAAAACTGAATTCCCTATATCTGAGAAACTAAGCCCTAATTTAAACCGCTAACTTTCTTATCTTTTTCCGATGTACTGAAGTGATGACAGAAAATTCAAACTACATCCGAGTGGACCTACCCGAACGCTGATGTAATAAGAGCCCGGTTGGCACACACCGTCAAAACAACGTCCATGTGACATTCATAACGTCCAAACAACGTTATTTGAACGTTAAAACAACGTTGTGTGTCAGCTGGGAGAATACTAGCCAGTATCCGGCGTCGCACTCTGGTAAAGCTGTACGTACTAAAAGTCCTTTCAATGTCGAAGCTTCAAAATGTCTTCAAAGTTTGACTCTAGCCCTCCCCGGGCCCGGGTGTCTTATCTTTTAACCATATTCGGATTTTGCAGTGTCCCCGTGACGTAATTTTTTGTTTAAGTAAGAAATTATCACAAAGAGCATCGTTATTAGAGCCCCCCCCCCAGCGGCACCCCTAATCACGCCATCACGCAAAAAAATTTTCTCCATCACGCATCAAGAAAATCGCTAAAATTTGTCATCACGCAAAAAATAGCGAAAATAGCCCAAATCACGCATCACGCCTCAAACTTTTGCCCTATCACGCATCACGCCAAATTCTTGATCACGCCATCACGCCATCACGCCAAAAAAATCTATAATCACGCCATCAAGCAAGAAAAAAGTCCCATCACGCAAACCGCTGGGGGGCCTCTTATTAAAATTATCCCGTACCAGAGTCGTCCGAAAAGATGTTGCTAACAGATGTTTTATAGGATAGAATAAAATGCAAACTAAAAAAATTCGAAAAAATACCAAGCCAATCGCAAAAAGACATTTACCCTAAATAAGAAAATTCGATTTCTACGTCCATAAAAAATTTCCGCCAAAAACGACTCCAGCCAGTTTTTAGAAAGCCTTCCCCTCTGTCTTTCAGCAAGAAAAATAAGAAAAGTCAATATTTACTTGACTTTTATGAATGGATATAGCCCAAGCTAATTTTAGCGGGATCTGGAACCGAGTTGCAGTGGTGACTTGAGTTTTGAAGAGGAATTTCTCTTGTTTGATCACGCATCGGGCGCCAGACACAAACTGAACTTCTGGCAGACCTGGTGAAGAGAAAACAAAAATAATGCAGTGTTGTTTCTTTAACTTGAACCTCTATAACTCGAACAAGTTTCCTCGTCCCTTTAGTTAACAATACCTTAAAAATCTTACTCAATAGCTCGAGTTTCCTTAACTCGAACAAGTTTCATCGTTCCTTCAGTTAACAATGCTTTATAAACCTTACTCCAAAGGCCATTTCACAATCGAGATGGATCATGGGTAATCAGGACTGATTGCGTCTCCATAACGGCTTTCTGTTGGTTAGACGCAATAATCTTCAAAAAATTTCAAAACTTTGGACCCATAGTAAGTCCTCATTAGCGCGCAGTGGTCCTGATTACCCATTACGCTTTACTACTATGGAATGGCCTATATAACTCGAAATCCTCATACTTCGAATAAATTTATGCTATACTGAGGGTGATTGCCATATAGAGTATGTGACATATCAATCATAAAACAGTGTAGCCTCCATGATTTGAATTCGAACAGATAAAAAAATTCACTCCATTAAGAGTTGTTCTTTCAGACTTAAACCTAAAAAATAGGGTGTGGTGGCCACCTGAACCTAGATTACATTAGGGCCACCACACCCAGAAGAAGAGGAACAACACAATATGGATATGACGAACATCTAGCACAGAAGAAGGAGACGTCCATTTCATCAGACTTCGAGTTAACGCGAATCACACTGATTTCCACTCAAGTAGTAGTAATTGAACTTTTAATCTCCGCTGTTTCTCCAGGCCTCGCAAGCTTGGAAGGCAGTTTTTTTGCAAAAGCAAAACAGACATAATATCAGGACAGTCAAAATATTATCTCAAAACTTTCGGGGTATGAAAAATGATAATCGTATCGAAATTTTGTTAAATGTAATGAAGGAAAGAAACGCTATTGCAATGTGTGTCCAAGAAACATGGCGAAACGGAAACGAACTGTTGGAGCACGGCTTCTTTAAAATTGTCTCGTCCGGTCTTGACGAAAGTACACAGCACGGTAAAAGAGGTTCCCAAGGAGTTTCAATCGTCTTAAACGCAGATGGTGACGCTACGTGGAAAGCAGGAGGTTACGAACTTTGGTGCAAGAGTAGTAGCGATTCGACTTCTTTTAACTGACCCATCAAAAGAAAAATGTTGGAGTATTTCTTGTTTCAGCATACGCTCCCGTCGGAAATGCACCTGAAGGTGAATGGGACCTATTCTTTGACCAACTCGCCTCTTGTATATCCAAAAAACAACAACATGACATACTCTGGTTGGTTCAGACACGAACTCGAGTATGGGTACCTCGTCCGAAACAGAGGATCCTATCGGTAATTTTTGGTTTTTCTCACATCAACGAATCGGGAAAGCGTTTTCGATCCTATCTTTCTACCGATAACCTCACTGCCATGACAAGCTGCTTCGAAAAGAAAGAATATGCCACATGGGTTCACCCACGTAGTAAGAAAAAGCACCAAATCGACCATTTTATTGTCGAAGTAAAAGGTCTACAATATACACGTTCTTTTATAAGAACAAACCATATAAGAGCATTAGGCTTCGATGGCCAATATTAAGAACAAGTCAAGAACATTTTAAGGCTTTGCAGGGTCTAAAACACCGAATTTCTTAGGAAAATGGACAAAAATACTCACACAAATGGTGAAAATAAGAATATGTTAAGAACATTTTAGGCTTAAAACTCAAGAAGCTAAGAACATCCGAAACATTTTAAAGCTTTTTGATTCTCTTATAAAGCCTTAAAGTGTTCTTGACTTGTTCTTAATATTTTGGCCATCGAAGTCTCGTGTTCTTATATAGTTTGTTCTTATAAGAAAACGTGCGTATTACCTTCACTACTATCAGAGTAAATTACTACCCCTTGGACCTCGGCCCCCTCGGCCTGCTCAAAATGGTATCTTGATTAGCAAAAGGTCTCATATATAAGATATTACCTTCACTACTATCAGCTGTGAACTTTACCACAACTCCTCTTGCACCATTGACCAGACCTTTTGATAAATCCAAGTTCTTTGTTAACATAACCTAAAGAAAGCAAAGGAAGTTTAACATTAAGAAAGCAATACAGAGCTGTTGATGAAGGCCAAAACCTACCTTTCCAAAAGAAAAAGTTTAACAACTGAACCCTAAACTAGCAAATCAATTCAAAGAAAAATTGTATACGACAAAATCAATAGTAACAAGCAACATGCTGAATGGACCTACCTAATGATTAACATCAGATGAAAATAAGAAAAAAGTGACAATAATTGTACAAAAATTCAGAATGGAAAAATAAAGCTTGTGTGTTGAATAATGTAAAATGGTAAAATAGGAATTTCCCCAAATATGAAAATCACTTAAACCATTCAGGCCCAAATAACCTTTTATGCTGTTTTTGGCCCAAGCCAAATTTGCCCAAAATAATTTTCCTTAAAAATCTGGCTCCGTCACATTTTGGG
Organism: Clytia hemisphaerica; assembly: GCF_902728285.1. Taxonomy (NCBI): domain Eukaryota; kingdom Metazoa; phylum Cnidaria; class Hydrozoa; order Leptothecata; family Clytiidae; genus Clytia; species Clytia hemisphaerica. Next base: position 1,541,076 of record NW_027103674.1, on the reverse strand, counting down.
CATTGCCATTTTGCATCATTGTGCAACAAATCAGAAAAAAATTATGAGTCAACATTGAGAAAAGCTATATTTTCTTATTTGGTTAAAGGGAATTTCCCCAAAATACGAAAATCCGTCTTTTAAGGCGAATAAGAATTTCCCGGGAAAAACAACTTCAGTCATTCTTTAGAGAATCTTGCCCTTCATCTTTGTACAAAAAATCAGAAAAAAGTAATAACAGGATTTTGCACTAAGTCCAAAAAACCCTATTTTAGGCAGTTTTTGGCCCAAAATTTGCCCAAATATATTTTTTTTCGAAACTCTGGCTCCGTCACATTTTAGGCATTGCCATTTTGCATCATTGTGCAAAAAATCAGAAAAAAATAATGAGTCAACTTTGAGAAAAGCTATATTTTCTTATTTGGTTAAAGGGAATTTCCCCAAAATACGAAAATCCGTTTTTTAAGGCGAAAAAGAATTTTCCGGGAAAAACCACTCAGCCATTCTTTAGATAATCTTGCCCTCCATCTTCGTACAAAAAATCAGAAAAAAGTAATGACATGATTTTGCACAAAGTCCAAAAAACCCTATTTTAGGCAGTTTTTGGCCCAAAATTTGCCCAAATATATTTTTTTTCGAAACTCTGGCTCCGTCACATTTTAGGCATTGCCATTTTGCATCATTGTGCAAAAAATCAGAAAAAAATAATGAGTCAACTTTGAGAAAAGCTATATTTTCTTATTTGGTTAAAGGGAATTTCCCCAAAATACGAAAATCCGTTTTTTAAGGCGAAAAAGAATTTTCCGGGAAAAACCACTCAGCCATTCTTTAGATAATCTTGCCCTCCATCTTCGTACAAAAAATCAGAAAAAAGTAATGACAGGATTTTGCACAAAGTCCAAAAAACCCTATTTTTAGGCAGTTTTTGGCCCAAATTTGCCCAAATATATTTTTTTTCGAAAATCGGGCTCACACACATTTTAGGCATTGCCATTTTGCATCATTGTGCAAAAAATCAGAAAAAATTATGAGTCAACATTGTTAAAAGCTATATTTTCTTATTTGGTTAAAGGGAATTTCCCCCAAAATACGAAAATCCGTTTTTTGAGGCGAATAAGAATTTTCCGGGAAAAACCACTTCAGCCATTCTTTAGAGAATCTTGCCCTCCATCTTTGCACAAAAAATCAGAAAAAAGTAATGACGGGATTTTGCACAAAGTCCAAAAAACCCTATTTTTGGGTAGTTTTTGGCCCAAATTTGCCCAAATAAATTTTTTCTCAAAAATCGGGCTCCGTCACGTTCTGGGCATTGCCACTTTGCATCATTGTGCACAAAATCAGAAAAAACTAATGAGCCAATCCTGAGAAAAGCTGGTAACAGACGGACGGACGAACGAACGAACGAACGAACGAACGAACGAACGAACGAACGAACGAACGAACGAACGAACGAACGAACGAACGAACGAACGAACGAACGGACGAACGGACATGGGTTAATTTATAGAACCTCCACCGGGGCACCCGGAGGTAGGTCCAAAAATCATTGATTGAAATAGTTCAAAACAAATGATCGAATACTAACACGATCCAAGCCTAGTGTAAAATCTGCCACTTAGTACACACAGGGGATTGTACATAGGTTTTATCAAGCGTTCTTAATATTAAATGCTCTTGATGCAGCTCGAAGCAGCCCTATAACCTTTTACAATATCAGTATTTTTGCTTTAAAAAAGGGATTTAAATTCATTACATTTGCGTCATAAGGCAGTCGACTTATACAGACTTTTGTCAAAAAAGACGGCAAAAAGACGACCGTCTAAATAAAGGCTTAATGAGTTCTCGTGACTAAAAGGATCTGTCTGAGAATATTACCCTAACACTGAGGCCCGGAAAACCCGAGTTACAAAAACTCGAGTTACAAAAACCCGAGTTACGACGAATGTGACGTCACAAGTCTCAAATTATGACGTCATAAGTAGGCTTTTTAACTCGAAAAAGGTTTTTACTGTTGTTTTGTAACTTGAAATATTTTTTTAAAATTTTGTTTTAGAGTTACGTAACTCGAAAATAAATTTTAAATTTCATTTTTCGAGTTACCTAACTTGAAATTGTAGTACATTATAAACTTTCGAGTCATCTTCAGGTGAAACCAAATCGATCAAAAATTCTAGAATTCATATAATTAATAAATATACACCATTTCTTACGAGAAGAATTAATAGATCCGATTAGAACAGAAACTTATTTTAAAGCGGAAATGATAGAAACAGCATCAAAAGATCTAATTTACAAAACAATAACTATAAGAGACCAGAAGAGCAGGCGTGCGTCATAAACATGAGTTTGAACAATCAGAAAAATATTTTAAACATAATTTGAGACTTATGACGTCACATTCGTCGCAACTCGGGTTTTGTAACTCGAGTTTTTGTAACTCGGGTTTTCCGGGCCTCCCTAACACTTACACGTTTTTTTATATGAACAAACTATATAAGAACATATCGCCGTGTCAATTCAAGACAGCCTTAAGTCCATTTTTTCCATTTTGAGATAATTGACTTTAAAGGTTGAGATGTGTTGGACTTAAGGCTACACATTTTATGTCAATGCTTCATAGAAAATAAAATTTGCACTCAAATTTAGGACTTAAGGCTGTTTATGGTTGATATATTATGGAACTTTCTAAATTCTTATTATTTTTGAATTGCAAAATACACCTCTTTCCCATTAGAATTCTGTGGACTTAAGGCCGTTTTTGGAAAGCGTGCATGCTAAAATAGGGGGTTATGGTCTTAAGTCAATTTTCACAAAAATGGACTTAAGTCTGTCTTGAATTGACACGGCGATATGGCTTATGGCCAAAATGGAACATTTAAAGGCTTTGCAGACTCTAGAACACCGAATTTCATTGGAAAATGGACAAAAATACTCAAAAAATGGCGAAAATAAGAACATATTAAGAACATCTTTAGGCTTAAAGCTAAAAAAGTTAGGAACATCCGAAGGCTTTAAAATTTTTGGATGTTCTTAAAAAAAAGAGACGTGTATAAACGAACTCAGAACAAATGAATTTTCATTGAAAACTTCTCACATAGATCTTGAAATTATACTGTGGAATTGATTGATTTTTCAAATTAAAAATGAAATTGTTGAATTCGATTCATTTCACAAAACTATCTTACATTAATACCAAGGGTTATGATTTTTCAAAGTTATTTGTTTTTCCTTTTAGAATTAAACCCCTGTGAATCGCCGTGAAAATATCAAAACAAATTTATTAACACAAAGGCAAAAAAAAATATAATCAAATTGTATTTTTTAAGGATTTTGATCGATCACAACTTAATAATTTTTACTCCGTCAAGGTGACTTTGAAGTTATGGCGATTGTAAAAAGGTTTTATCAAGGGCTCTTAATATTACATACTCTTGATGCAGCTCGAAGCTCTCCTATAACTTTTTACAATATCGGTTTGTTTTCTATTTGTGCAAATGGGAACTCAAGTAAAACCATCTTAAACTCAGAAGAAGCACAAGGATACAAAAATATTCTTAAAACTATGATAGAAATACAAAGAAGATCTTTCACTGCTCCCAACAATAAACAACCTCAACGACTGAAATATCTCGCATTCGATGTTTGTGAGAATATGACAGATTTAACCACCACCATAACTGATATTCTGCTGAGTCATCAATACGCAACAAACTACCCTGGTAAAAATTACAAAAAGCAAATCATCTCTTTCGTTTTCACTTATTTACCAACTGAAATGACTTCGTTAGTTCTTGAAGTTTTCTCCTTCACAAACACGTATGTTCATTATTTCGAACTAATCCAAAAGCCTGACGGGACATTGCAATCGACAAGATTCCCACGATATGTATCAGATCTTATGAAAGTTATCAACAAATTCGGATGGCAAGAACTCTTCTTTGTTTCAGTATCAGAAGAGAACGATCCATTCCCTTATCATGTTTATTACAACCTCAGTATTCAAGAACTAAGCAAAGCTCAAAAATGTTTACAAACTTTACACTTGACCCCAACTCAAGTTGTGGTAATGAATGAAATTTTAGATGAAACTTGGTTAAGAGGGCATCCAAATGCAGCAGTAATCATATTTGGTAGGTATGAACATGTTAAAAAACTATACCCTAAACTAAAAAAACTATACAATAATATGGGATTGCAAATTTTGACTTTTGATTTTTTATATAATTCATATACAACCGAGGAAGTTAACTCTTTCCCTGGTCACATACTCAGCCTTATCCATGTAAACAGAAATCAACTACGAGACTTCGACGTAGGTCAGATGCAAGTCCCAAAAGAATCCATGCAAATTTACAGAAATATTCGGAATTTAAGTTCATTCATTAGATACGAATTCAGTATAATTTTCAGAAATTCTTTAATGATCAACCAATACGTCGCTGCCACATCGTTTTACCAGGGCCTTGATTATCAATTGGAGCTTATCAATAAATTTCTTGATCATATGAAACCAAGATATGGTGTTGATTATATACCGTATATGTATATGATCAAAATGAGCGATTTGTTGTGCTACCAGGGAACATGCTATTTGAATAGGATGGATGTCATGAACGAAAAGGTAACTAAAACCTTGAACACATTTCTCCAAATGGACACAAGTCATTTAGGTAGGGAAACTTCATGTTTAAATATCACATGTGGACCTGGTAGATATAAAGTTTATGGTGAAATAGCAGGAGGTTATGGATGGAAATGTGATCTATGTCCTGCCAATCATTTCAAATCAACTGTTGGTGATGATGGCTGTCTACCATGTGATGGACAGTTCAATATTGATAATGGTTACCGTACAAAATGCATTGATCCTTATAATGACAGTTATCCGAAGATTTTTGATATGGTTCTTTTCCAAACCGTTCTTGCATTCTCAGTGATTGGAATTCTATTAAGTTTCCCAACACTGTGTATATTCATCACCAAAAGAGAAACACCAATTATAGCAGTTGCAGACTTCAAAATGTCAACAATTCATCTAACTGTGATTCTTTTAACATTCGCTTTTATACCAATCCTACAGTTTTTGAAACCTTCATTTGAAATTTGCATTGCCAGAATCTCAATTAACATAACTTTGGTTTATACTCTAAATGTTAGTATAACATTTGTCAAATCTCAAAAAATCTTACGTGCATTTTTAAGCAAGATCCCGATTACACAGCAAGAAGCTAAACAAACAATGTCGCTTCAACTTTTTGTTGTGGTAACCTTACTTCTAATCTCGACCGTTTTAAATGTGACCTTGTACCAAATCCAAACACCATTTTCGAGTTTGATCAATAAAGAAACTCTACAAAGAGTACATTTTTGTGATACCTCTTTTTATGCTAGTGTTTTGATTGGATATGCAATGGTCATACAGTTCGGTTGCTTCTTGCAAGCATTTCGTGGACGACATTTACCAAGTGTCATGAACGATGGAATGTCTTTGGTGTATGCTTCTTTCACAACTCTTCTCATGTCTTTAACAATCCACATCATAACACCGTTTCAAGAACCAATTGAAAAAGAAATGTATCAAGAAGCGACCGTTATGGTTAACACTCTTGTCATTTTTATTGCACTTTACGGACAGAAGGCGTTCCGTATAATAGCATATCCGCATCAAAATACGAAGGGTTATTTCCGGCAGAGCCGTATGAATGAAATGAAACAAACAGTAAATGAATTGACGAGACACAGAGGTGCTGGAAATATTGAGAACGAGGATAAACAAGCAACATGCTGAATGGACCTACCTAATGATTAACATCAGATGAAAATAAGAAAAAAGTGACAATAATTGTACAAAAATTCAGAATGGAAAAATAAAGCTTGTGTGTTAAATAATGTAAAATGGTAAAAAGGAATTTCCCCAAATACGAAAATCACTTAAACCATTTTGATTTTGGCCCAAATTTGCCCAAAAAAATTTTCCTTAAAAATCTGGCTCCGTCACATTTTCGGCATTGCCATTTTGCATCATTGTGCAAAAAATCAGAAAAAAATAATGACAGGATTTTGCACAAAGTCCAAAAAACCCTATTTTTAGGCAGTTTTTGGCCCAAATTTGCCCAAATATATTTTTTTTCGAAAATCGGACTCCGTCACATTTTAGGCATTGCCATTTTTACATCATTGTGCAAAAAATCAGAAAAAAATAATGAGTCAACTTTGAGAAAAGCTATATTTTCTTATTTGGTTAAAGGGAATTTCCCCAAAATACGAAAATCCGTTTTTTAAGGCGAATAAGAATTTTCCGGGAAAAACCACTTCAGCGATTCTTTAGAGAGTCTTGCCCTCCATCTTTGTACAAAAAATCAGAAAAAAGTAATGACAGGATTTCGCACAAAGCCCAAAAAACCCTATTTTTAGGTAGTTTTTGACCCAAATTTGCCCAAATAAATTTTTTCTCAAAAATCGGGCTCCGTCACGTTCTGGGCATTACCATTTTGCATCATTGTGCAAAAAACTAATGAGCCAATCCTGAGAAAAGTTGGTAACAGACGGACGGACGGACGAACGAACGGACGAACGAACGGACATGGGTTAATTTATAGAACCTCCACCGGGGTACCCGGAGGTAGGTCCAAAAATAACGATAAACAAGTGATACTTTTTTCAAAACAAATATAAATATGAAATCAGGAAACACTAAGGCGAGACCAATTTAATTTGTTGTTCTACGGGCAGATCGTTAGCAAAATATGAGTCGGTCGGTCGGTAAAATAAAAATAACATTTTCATTAATCAGGAAGGTAATTAGGCTTTAAGTAATATTTTCAAATAATCTTGGTCGAAAATTCATCATTTATCTTTGATGGAGTTTGTAATAAATAAAGTTTATAATAAAGTTTTTATTTTCAACTTTTTTTAAGTGTAATTTTTTTAAATGATTGTTATTAGAAATTCTTGGCACGGGAAATTCAATATCATTATTTTCTTGTTTGCAGAAAATGCTGGGTCGGTCGCGCCCGTAGAACAACAAATTAAAATGGTCTCGCCTAATGAGAAAATTCCAGAAAATCCCAAACAACTACTTTTTTTGGGACATTTCCTTTAATCTGTACATGCGTTCCGTATAAAAGATTTTCCGCATCAAAATACAAAAAGTCATTTCCGGGAGAGCCGAGTGAATTAAATAAAACATACAAGTGTCAACATTATAGAAGGGAATTGAAAATAAGCATCTCCTTAAAATATTTAGGATACTTTTTCATTATGTTGCCACCTGTCGGTATGGTGAGCTTTACAGACTCTTTAACCTTTTGCCTGAATTGAAGACGATGATAACGATACACCTTTCAATCTTTGAGGCATGGGGAGACTGGGTTCCAGTCTACCAAGAGGGAATAACGTCAAAATGAAAGAATTGAAAGGAAAATATTATATTTTTCGCCTTTTAAGCTATAAATTAATTTAAAGATCAATCAGAAAAATAATCAGTATTCTATGTATTCTGACAAAGATTTTTTGATTGGAAAATATTCAACTTTGCTTGTCTCAGCTAATTAAATTGTCGCTTAAATGTTGGATGGTATCCAGTATCAAGATTGAATGAGAGCCAGAGCTTTTTGAGCTAATATAGGAAATTTAGAAGTCTGATTGAACAACTTTTTAATTTTAAATAAGAAAAACATTTTTGTTAGCAGTCACAAATTCCTTATAAGAACAAACTTATATAAGAAAATAAGGTTTCGCTGGCCATAATATTAAGAATATAAGTTCAGAAAATTTTAATGCTTTGCGGACCCTAGAAAACCCAATTACTTACGAAAATGCACAAAAATACTCACAAAATATTAAAATTAAAGAACATTTTTAGGCTCAAAGCTAAAAAACATGAGAACATCCGAAGCCTTGAAACTTTTTTGGAGTAGAAGCTTAGAATGCTTTTCCATACCTGTGCACCGACTTTGAGTACCAATTTCCGTGGTGTTTGCAAACTTTTCTCCATAGCTTCCGTGTATTCAGGGTGTGAGTCCTTCGCATAGAAAACGATATTCTGACCTGTGGGTAGGGAATCAATTAAACTTGATTGTTGTAAATACTGGCTCACGAGAACATAAGATTTTGGGACAAAACCTGCATATCGCATAGAAAACAACATTTTGACCTGTGGGTAGGGAATCAATTAAACTTGATTGTTGTAAATACTGGCTCATAAGAACATAAGATTTTGGGACAACACCTGCATATCGCATAGAAAAGGACACTTTGACCTGTGGGTAGGGAATCAATTAAACTTGATTGTTATAAATACTGGCTCATATAAGAACATAAGATTTTGGGACAAAACCTGCATATCGCATAGAAAACAACATTTTGACCTGTGGGTAGTGAATCAATTAAACTTGATTGTTGTAAATACTGGCTCATAAGAACATAAGATTTTGGGACAAAACCTGCATATCGCATAGAAAACGTCACCTTGACCTGTGGGTAGTGAATCAATTAAACTTGTTTAAACTTGATTGTTATAAATGCTGGCTTATAAGAACATGAGGCTTTTGAACAATACCTAAGATAGTGAGGTCAGGTAGCACATAAAAACGTAAGAATACTTCAGATGGTGATTAAAGCATGAAATTTGGCATAGATGATCCTTAGAGGGCCTAAAACTTAATTTTAAACAGTAACACCAAATTTTGCCACCTGGCCACCTGCCAGATGACGTCATCAGGTGACTGAAAATATTATTTTTTTGAAAATATTCAAAATCTGATGGTTTCAGCGGAAAGAGCATGAAATGCTGATAAAAATTGAGGTATAAAACATGCCTTGAAAATCTTCCTATCAAAAGTTATGGAGGTTGAAAGTTTTTTGATGACGTCATCATAAGCCTTTCCAGGCAAAACTTAAAAACCTCGTAATTTTGGTACAAGTTGACCAAATTTCATGTTTTATACATGAATTCATATCGAAATTCATTGCTTTTTCCGATTCCGATGTTCAAATTGAATTAAAAGCTTTAAATCCTACAGAATACTAAAACTTAGATTTTGAGCTTTACAAGGCAAATCAACGCAGCGTTCTTCCTTCAGGAGCACAGTGTACAACCAACTAATTTTTTTGGATGTTTTAAGCCTTCCTATGTTGTTTAGACCCAAGCATCAGATGGAACTTCAAATTTTGACATGGATTCATGTATAAAACACTAAATTTGGTCAACTAGTTCCGTTATTACGGGATTTTAGGTTTTGCCTGGAAAGGCTTATGATGACGTCATCACAAAACTTTAAACCTTCATAACTTTTGATAGGAAGATTTTGAAGGCATGTTTTATACCTCCATTTTCATCAGCATTTCATGCTCTTTCCGCTGATACCATCAGATTTTAAATATTTTCAAAAAAATAAATTTTTGCTAAGCCACCTGATGACGTCATCTGGCAGGTGGCCAGGTGGCAAAATTTGGTGTTACTGTTTAAAATTAAGGTTTACACCCTCTAAGGATCATCTGTGCCAAATTTCATGCTTTAATCACCATCTGAAGTATTTTTGTGCTAACAGACCTCACTAAGAACAAAGTAAGAATCATACCTAGAAAACTTAAATTTCAGCAGCTACTAAGAAAATACTGATTTTAAAATCCCGTAAGTGAAGAAAATAAGAACATCTTAAGAACATTTTAAGTTTAAATTTCGAAAAAAGAGGAACAGTCTTTTTTTGTTATTTTGTTGACCCCCCCGAAAAATCTTTTTTGAAATTAAAGCAAACCAGAGGATTTAGGGAGATAGCGCGCGTCTTCTCCCGGGAACGAGCCGTCCGAAATCCCTTAAAATTAAATTTCTCAACCTTTAATTTCTTTCATCTTGGAGATGTTAATTTCTTCAACACTTTCTCGATGTGTACACAGTCTTGTTGCCACAATGTTGTTCGATTCGATTTGATTGTGTTTGGTTTGAACCAAAGTATCCAGAACTTCGTCTGGACATCTGGAGGAAAATTTTAAAGCGTTTTATAACTTCTATTCACGAGTGTAATGTTTTCAAAAAATAAGTAAGGTATTGGCGATACCTTAGTGCTTTACATTTTACATTTTATGGAGAGGCGTGGTCAGTTGGAAGTGCGCTTGACTCCTGATTGAAAAGGTGTGGCTTCAAGATTTTGTTTCATTATTTTAACTTCTAGTCCAACATGTTAGACGAATAATTCAGACATAGTAAAAAACAGGCAATAACTAATGGAATGTTCAAACTGATATTATTCCGTAACAATTATCGTATTACCGTATAACACAAATATTGCTGTACTACACGGATTATATAAAACGAATTCAGTGTATTTACCTTCCCAAACGAACGTATTGTAATATCTTGATAAAATCTTGGTCGTTTTGCCTCTTGACTTGCGTTAACTCAAAACTGACGTTGATGCACAAGCTCCATTGTTTTGACTGAGGAAAAAATAATATGTAAGATTGACAAATAATCAATATATTTGATGCTCTCCATTTCGACGTTCTACTACTCGATACGCTACTTTATTCCATGAAATTGAAACCCACCGTCAACAAGAAACTCTCATAAACAACGCTCCCTTATTCGATAGGCTCCCTTATTCGATGAAAATCCAATTCCCCTTGAAGATCGAATTAGAGAGCGTCAACTGTATATTTATTTCATCATATAATATATCAGAATTACTTCATCGTCAGTATATAAAAATGGTAAAAAGCCACTCATTTCTATCGAAAGGTTGAAAATTAGCCTTATAATCTACAAATAAAAAAAAAACGAGGTATATCTGTAGAAAAAATTTCATCATAGATTTCATAAAAAATTTCTAAGTTGTGCATAAATAAGTTACTACTTTTTGTGCAGGATCTCTCATAATTTGTTGATCTTTCCTCTCCCCAAATGCAAAACGTTGGATATTTTAAAAATTTGGATAAAGCTGAACAAAATTGTCTTCAAAAAGGTTAACTTATTTCTAGCGAATTGGGTTGAAATCCAGTTGTAAATGTACCATAGTTTGTCGTCTAAAGATTTAAATTTTCGTTAAAGAAACTATGCTCGTTTTCGATGCTAATTTTTCATGTTGATCTCTCTTTTATCAAATTCACAGCCCCTAAATATTTCAGACTTAAGTAATGTCAACCTTCTGATTATGTTTCTATTTCAAATTTAAATGACCTCCTTACAACTATCGGATTTTTTTAGAGTGACAGAATATTTATTCTGCCTTGGAAACGCGAATAAATGCCCACTACCCCAATGATGTAACAGGTTAGGTTGAAATTTGGTTCTGCCTTAAATTCCAATCTACAACGAACGAAACCATTGTCTCAAAGAAGAAGAAATATGTCTAAACAATCGGGGTCTACTAAACATTTCCTAAACATATTTTGGACTATAAAACAAAAGAAAGTCCGAAAAGATTCATTCTGACATCAAAAATCTTGAATTAAATTATCTAAGAACAATGTTGCTTTTTGATATTGACAACGTTACTCGTGGGGATAAAAGATTGTATTACATCAATTTGGTCAAAGACAATACAAAAATTATCGACTCCGCAACCAATTGGAGTATTTTGCTCATCAAAGAGGCTTTATATATTAAAAGACATACACCAATTTTGAATAGTGGCCTGAAAGCCTCGAGAGAGTTATATTTGTTTTCGTAGCCTTCTTTTCTTTGTTTAGTTTCTCTCGAGATTAGTTTCTTTCATCATTAGTCACTTGGGATCATTATACTTAGCCAATTTTACATTTTAATTGCCTTTTTATTGATAACATTTTTACGATTTTTACCATGACTTTTATAAATAGTAGCTTTTATTCTTTGTACTTACTTTTTGCCTGAATGATGTATTAGATAGAATACGAAATATAGCATATTTTACATGAGATCACTTCGTCTGTTACTTCAAGATTTTTGATGTCAGAATGAATCTTTTCGGACTTTCTTTTGTTTTATGGTTTTTAAAATTATCGGCTGGTTATATTTTGGACTATTCAACAGTTCTAAACACATGCTTACCTGAAAGCAGAACTTCTTTTCTTTATCCTTTTTGGTCACAGGAGGCAGTTGTAAAAAGTCACCGCACAATACCAGTTGGATCCCACCAAACGGACGATCGTTTTTGCGGACATGGCGTGCGACCTGTTATGTGAAAATAAAAATGTGTGATTCATACAAGTTGTTTTGTTGAGAGCGTTAATTGTACCCAAAAGTACCAACTAAGAAAACAACAATGTCACGATAGTAGACACCCCTGTGTCAGAGACCCGCTGGGACCCCAGCCCCACTGAAAAATTGGGCCAAAATTTCGTCCCTGGCGGGAAAAATACCCCACAGGGAAATTGACTTTTGATTTCATCCCCATCCAAAATTTAATGTAAAAATTGCATCCCAAAACCATCCCCACGACTGGATCTTTCGACTTCAGAACAATATAAATTTCATCCTCATTGAGATTTCGATAAAAAATTTTATCACCGCTGTGGTAAAAAGTTTCACCGGGGCTGTGAGACAGGGGTGTTAGTAGGTACACTAGAGCCGCTCTAGTGTAGACGGCCGGCTTTCTGCCCTGTCTATTCTAATTGTTAGAGTGGGCAGAAAGCGGGCACAAAGTTGAAAAAATCTTTGCGTGAAAAAGGTTGAAAGAAGACATTACATTGAAGTCAAAAGAGGGCAATGCGTTGACTTTAGACAGCAAACTTTCTGTCCACTTTAATTCATAATTAATTAGAATAGGTAGGGCGAAAAATGGGCCGTCTAAATTAGAGCTAAGTTAGAGGATGATGCTCTTATCAAAAAATGCAAAAATGCAAAAAAGCAAAGTTCAGGCATAAGTAGACTTATAAATAGAGTTCAAAAAAGCGGAAACTTAATTAAACCCTATGAGAACAAAATGAAGAAGAATTTAAAGCGGAAACTTAAAGAACCGTAGGATGGCTAAGATTGTTTTTGCTACGTACAAAGTGTATGTATAGACAACAAAGAAGGGCGTTGAGAGTGACCCGCTTAACAAGTTGAAGCTACTTTCGTACCTACCCAAAGTTTCGGTCTTTTAACGTTGGTTGGGTGGCAATAGGAATATTTCCCAGACAACGAAAAAAGTTTAGCCATCCTACGTTACTGGTTTTAAGCACATTTTGAACCCTTACTATATTATAGAAACTAATTCGCTAAATACCTCTTCCAGTTTATCGAAGAACTCTGCATCGACCATCGAGATTTCATCAATGATTAGAATCTCACATCGCTTCCAATTTCTTGATACCGAAGGCCTGGAAGCGAGTTGAATACACCTCTCCAGTGAACCCTCTCCATTGCCAATACCTGAAGTAAAAGTACACGTTTTCTTATAAAAAACAAGGGAAATAAGATTAAGAACACTTTTAGACTTGAAACTCAATGTTTTTATAAAAGAAAAGGTGTATCGGTTTTAATGAAATACAACAACTTTTGTTACTCTTTGAGTTTTACTACCACATGGAAAACATTAAACTTATTTGGATTAATTCCCTCAAGATTGGTTTTCACAGGTTAAATTAAAAAATGAAGTGACACTTAAAGTAAGTAAGTTTGCGAGTGAGTCGAGGGCGACCAGAAGGCTCTCTCATTTTATCTCTGGATTTCTCCACGTACTATATGCTCTCTCATTCAATAAAAATCAAATACCCTTGAAAATCGATTAGAGAGCATCACCTCAATTTAATAAATTAGATGACCATGAAAGCATCTTACCTGCAAAAGAATGTAACGTCACACCACCAATCTGACTAGCCGCTACTCCTGTACTCGCTGATGCTACGGTCGAATCAGGCGATAATGTTCCTATAATCTTTTTCAGTAAGTATGATTTCCCGGTGCCGGCACTTCCGGTGAAAAAGACGTTTAGACCTTTCTTTATAGCATCAAAAACAGTCGTTTGTTCTGTGGTTAGTTTACCGAGCAGGTTTAACGTTTTATTGTCTTCGTGTCCAGCTTTGAGCATTTCTTTCATTGAGGATGAAGCTTTTTGTAACGGTGATTTTCCAAGTTTGACCAATACTTGCGGTCGCCCGCTCATGTTTAAGCGCTTACAAGGTTTCCCGGATGAGCTTTCCGAAGCACTTGCTTCCAAGCTACGTTTCTTTGACCGGACGGGCGTTATATCTGTCATTTTTAATTTACCACCTTTGGCGGCCGCGCCCTGGTGGGGCGTGTGAGGGCTTTTCAAACAAGCAACGTCTTTGTATTTTTTAACATCTTGGACAGTTAATGGACTGATTTCTTCAAATACTTTACTACCAGTGTTATGTAACTTGGCACGATCTGTCGCAAAAGTAGGCTGGATTTTCGATTTGACTCGCACCAATTTAAGAAATGCGACAAGGGCGTTTGGCGGGGCATTGGAGATCATTATATTGACGCGTGGTTTCTGGAATATGACTGTTGCCTGTAAAAGGAAATTATGGATCTGATAAGGTATAATTCAAATTAACATACCACTCACAAGATATGCACTCGAGTCAGATTTATAAGGATCGTATACAATTTATTTTCGAAAAAAAAATCTATTGCGCTTGTCGTTAACTTTAAACGGATCTATATTCGCCAGATTTAATCTAGCGAGCACCTCACTAAAAACCGGGATTTTTCATCTCGTTTCTTAGTGAGTTCCACTTTGACGATTTTTGAAAAATAGAAGCCTTTCAAGTGTTTTGACGCAAATTCGATTATTTTGCTACTGTAGGAGCTTCGAAAATTAAAAGTGACGTCAAAAAATCGAATGTTTAGAGCCCGAAAACCCGGCCTCCAAACATTCGAAAAAGTCGCAAAGTGGAATAGACGTTAATTGCGTAAAAAAACGTGGGTGACGTCTAGTATAGGCTAGATTTAATCTTGCAAACGAAAAAAAAAATCGCGAAATTTTCTGTGTTTATTTTTTAAATTCAACCAAAATTTTTTTGAAAGTAGTCCTTAAATCACGAACCATAGCGAATGTGTAGTGATTTTTAACCTTAAAACTCTAATTTGGAAGATTTTGGATGGATTTAATTTTGCGATACCGGGTACAAAATCCGAATACCTGTACTTTCATCTTTATTGATTGGCATAAAAACAGAAAATGAAGACACTGACCTTTCCTTCTTGTTTGAATTTGTCCAAGACTTTGAAATCTTTCAGTGTGTATGGAGTGTTGTTTAGCCTGAATACCAAATCATTATGTTGATCACGGCCTAGTTGAATACAGGCTCGTTTGTGATTGACTCGCTTGCCTGATGCACCTTGACTGTTAAAGTTCTCAACATCAACTGAACAATCGAGGACACTGTAGCATTCCATAGTTCTTGAGCAGCGAAACTCACCACAAACAGGCAGCAGGTATTGTATAATTGTATTAATTCATGAACATTGGTTGCTTGCTTCTATTTAATTATAATTTTCTAATTTAATGTTTCTGTAAAAAAGGAAAATGAATTATTATGAGGAACAGGCTATGTCCATGACAGCATTCACTATCCTAGGATAGAAAATCACTGCGTTTTCCTGACTCTGCCAAATCGTGCTCGCGGCACCCAGAGCTGATGGTGTATAGTAACTATACTCGAACGTCTCTGGGGGGGGGGTGCATCCTCGCATGATCGAGCCTGACAAGTATAAGTAACCACATCACAATGAATCGGAGAGTCGGACAATGAATCAATCATTTAACACTCTTTTTTTAAGCTACCTTTCGATGATCTATTGACCAATTCTGACATGAAGGGTTTTTAAAAAAATTTTCTCAGAGGAATCTTCTTAAACATTTTTCCTCGAAGGCTATGTTCTATAAAAAAACGTGTATTCAATCCTATAGGAAACAAGAAAACGAAGATTGGTACAAAATATATTAACAATAAATTAAACAAACATTAAACGTAAAAAATGCCTGAATGGCATAATGAATTATTTTGAGTGCAACGATTGCCTCGTTTTGGTACCATTGCAATTATATCTCTAGATCTGTCAAGTGTTACTTTTATAAATAAAGTAAACTACTTATGAACCCCTCTGGGTTTGAAAACGAGGTAAGCGTTGTTCATGACATAATTTATCAAAAGGTCTATATCTGTCAAGAAATGATTGCCAACGATTATGTTGAAAATATTGAAGACATTTTATTATAATGCAGTTTCAATTTGTTTTAGATTTCTCATTATTTCCCATCAGCAGTCTTGTTTATATCAGAGAATGTTGGAAAATTAAAAAATAGCCATGAAAACTGAAAAATCCAAGATGATCCTTTCCGACCCCTTACGCCGGCTCTTATTACGCCAATGACGAAAAATAACGCCAATAAGGGCCGGCGCAAAAAATAGCCGATAAGGTATTCGAAAATTGCGAAGAACTTTTGCGTAGAAGCAAGAGTTTGCTGGAGTTTGCTTTGTGGCTTTGAGAATCGGCCGATAAAATTGGCTTACACAGTGTTCAAGAAGCAAGGTTTTTGGCTATAAGACAGGATTTTACAGAGCAAATTAGTACATAGTTTTGGATTTTTTGCAAATTATGCAGAATGTTGAACTTCCCTGGACAGAAATCCGTCTGAGACGGAAGAACCTTTAATGCTGCGCACAAGAGCTTGACATGGTCAAGAGACTTCGTGTCACCTTGACTCGATCATTTCTTCAAGCCGTTGTAATTCTTGTCGTAAAGAGGTGTATTCTGATTGGCTTTGTTCTTTGATATCAAATATTTCTTCTTTTAATCTTTCGTTTTCGTCTTGTGTTTCGATCAAATCCTGAAAAAAATCAAAGAAACCGTACCGATTAGTTGAAAGATATCCGATGTGGGTTTTCTATGTAAAAAGACCCGACATCTACGAAAATGAGCAAATATATATATACACGCGTTGGATTTTAAATAACATTTAAACGACAGCATTTGAAAAATATAAAACGCAAAAACAAAAAGGTTGACTGACTACGAATAAAAAGGGACGAGATGGAGTTTTTACGAGCTCTTGTTTGATTTGGTTGGTCGTTAACCAGTAATAAAACTATTTTGTTGCTTTTTCTAACTGTTTCTAAAGAATGCGTCGTTTTTATTACTTCAATTGACTAATTAATAAAGTAATTATAAATCTTATTAAAAATGCATCTCATCTGAATAAAAGCCATATTCAACGGAAACATATACCGGTCGACAGTCAGACCTCACAGGTTAGGCTAACTGTTTATAACCACATTGGAGGGTAACCACCCACACAGGAAGATAAGTGGGTGTTGGTGCACCACCGGCCGGGTGCGGGGGCTACTCCTTTGTCACCAGGTCGAAAAATCACACTGAAAGTAAAACATACATTAGTTAGAGCATCGATCATACACTTCTGTTCTTCGAACGCCATCATGATCTCTCTGCGCATGCTCATCTCTTCACGTAACTGCCTCTCACTCTATGAAGGAGAGATAGAGAAAATTTACATTTACATTAGGAGGCAGCCGGTGGCGGCGGACGTGGCCATTGAAATGAAAAAACAACAACAAACAGACTTTTGCGATCAAAATTTGTGAATAATTTCAATGAGTTACACCATAGTGCTTGTTTGCAACTCGGAAAAATGGAATGTTATTGGTCGAGAAGTACACCACAATATATGACCTTGTGTTTCGTGGCGCGTACACACCCCAAATAAGAAATAAAATCTCGAGTATTTTATTCGGGCGGGGTCAAAAATAGGACGACATCGGTCGCGGTGCTCTAGTTCTAACCAACTAGAACAGGACCGAAAAATTGAGCAATCTCATACGATGCCAGTGGCTCTTAAAGAGTTATTGATACCTCTTTCAGATGTTTTATAAGTCTGCCGGTGATTGATAACAGTGATGCTGTGTATCCCTGACACGAAATTGACATAGTCTGAAAAAAAGATGTCATATAGACTGTTACAGATAAAGCCGTACGAAATCCCACAATGCGTAAAACTTCCTTGAATATTATAAGAACCAGTAAATTTTGACTCAGACTGGGCTGTTCTTAATTTTTTGATATTTTCGGGCTTAAATATTCTTACGATGTTCTTAATACTCTTAAATGGGTTAAAATCAATACTTTCTTAGTAATTCCTGGAATCTGAGGCCCAGATTGTTCTTAATTTGTTCTTAGGTTTTGGCAAATTTTCAGACTCGTGTATTGAGATTAAACCTGATTAAACATTATCAAACATGGATTATCATTGATTATCTCTAATCCCATTGGAGACTCCTAAATTACTTGCATTGACCCTGTGAAATTTCTAAATATTCCCAATGTCGATTTAAAGTTTTTAAAACATGTAAAACTCGGAAAATAACCGACCTGAGTTTCAGAAAGATGTGTTCTTCCACATTCGACCTCGTATTCATGTAAATCCTCTTCTAGCGCTCTCAACATCTAAAACGTAAACAAAAAATACGGTTAGAATAAAGAAAAAACTACATAAGAATAGATACATCCTTTTATTTAAGGACTAACGACCATTGAGTTTTTAGCGCGAAGGGTTCAACAAAAAGTGAATTCTTAAGATTTGCACCGCTTTAGAATGACTTATTTTTCAAAATCTGGCGACGGATTTTACTTTCAATCTGGCGTTTGTGCGAGAACCACACGAGGGGCGCGTTTTGGACTGGACATAACATAGTGTCCTCCCCCCCCTTTATAAAGGGGGGGGATTCTGATTTTGGCCCTTTTTTTAAAGTATGGGGGAAAATGAAAAATTTGAAATTTGCTGGGGGAAAATAAAGAGGGGGGAAAACCATAAATTTAGGAGATTTTGACTGGGGGAACTTCACTGATCTCAAGGTGATCTTGTTGCAAAACCTGTTTAAGCAATAAAATCAGCAAATCTTTTGGGATAAACCAACTTTTCAATACAATTTCATTTTTCCAGCACTTTCAAGGCTATTTTTTCAAGCTTTCCAAAATTTTAAACTTGATTTAAGGCATTTTTATGTTAACCATATGGGGAACCGCAAAATCTTCAAATAGCTGGGGGAATTCAAAAAAGAGGGGGGAACCGAAAAATTTTGAAATATGGTGGGGGAAATAAAAGAGGGGGGAATGGAGAAAAATTTTGATTTTTAGTGGGGGGAACCAACCCAGGAGGACACTATGCATAAGCTGCTTCATTTCCGATCCCAGAGTTTCTTCTCGGCCCCTTCCGACTCCCTTACGAGTGACTCTTTAGTCACTGATTTTAAAGTCGACGGGAAATCAAATTGCTCTTAGAATATGCACGTAAGAAAGGTATTCATCTGGCGGCTATCTGCAGGGCCCAGAGTGAGGGAGTCTGATTCTTTTTCTATTTGCGCTAGGCCGGGGAGACACCAACCCTCTGCTTCCAGTTACCTACCCCGCCTAATTCAGATTACCCAATCTAAGCTACTCATTCAATGCTCTACCGACTGAGCTAAACGTGGTTACAATAATTGTTACAATTTCATAAATGAAAAGTACCTGATTCATATCGGTAAAGGAGGAAGTTGATGTAGTAGTATTGGTTGAATTACTGAAATGGAAGGATTTTTAAAGCATTTTATTATTCTTGAACTTTCATATGGATATGTCATGCAAGATTAACCCATTTCTTGCATTACTATGAATCATATAGAGCGGGCATACAGGAAAACTGGGAGCCGGGAGGCGGGAGGCTGAACCGGGAGCCGGGAGTCGGGAGGCTGAAATCAAAAGTGGGAGGCGGGAGGCGGGAGGCTGAAAACGAAAGTGGGAGGCGGGAGGCTAAAATCGAAAGTGGGAGGCGGGAGGCTGAAAATGAAAGTGGGAGGCGGGAGGCTAAAATCGAAAGTGGGAGGCGGGAGGCTGAAAACGAAAGTGGGAGGCGGGATGCTAAAATTGAAAGTGGGAGGCGGGAGGCTGAAAACAAAAGTGGGAGGCGGGAGGCTGAAAACAAAAGTGAGAGGCTCATTTATGAGGCCACGCACAAACGTTTTTGGTCAAGGGATAGGTAACAAAGAGCTAAGAAAAATCAGATCATTTATTTTTTATAAACACACACAATCCATCAAAAAAACTATTTCAAATAGTATGTTTATTGAAACCAAGTGTTTTCCTAGGAAGCGTTTCTCTTTATAAAAATAATTTTACATAAAAATATAGCAAGCTTTGTTTCGAAACTGCTGATGCAAGATTTAATTACAAAAAAATATAACATGATAGTTTTCGAGTGTTATATATATTTAGTGCAATCGGCTCTTGCATGTTGGAAATAATCTAAAATCATTTCTTTAAGAAGTCAATACCTTGACAGGGTAAAATTATACAAGTATCATGGTAAAATAAAGCTTGAATTATAATCATTGTTCACATCACTTCATATCACCTGCGTGGCCGAGTGGATAAGTCGTTGAAATGGCAACTCAACTGTAGTGGTTTTAGAGAGTTCGAATCCTATACGGTGCGACGAAAATTGTGTTATTTTGTCTGTTTTGTCAACATTGACAAACTTTTTCTGGTTTTATGAGCTCTTGTTGATATTTTTGAAACTTTTTGTTAAAATTTTAAGAAACAAATTGGGGGGAGGGGGCAGTCAGGCAAATTGACCGACGCCGCGACGGGTATCTGCGACGGTTAAGGGTATGTTTTCCAATTTATCAGAAATGCACTGTAAGGGTGGAAATTTCAGCAAATCTATGGGAAAAATTATTGCTCAAAAAATCTTGATTGCTCGAAAAATCTTGATTTTTTTTGCTCTAAAAGAGTTTAAAATTTGAAAAAATGCATTGTAAGGGTATGAATTTTTTTCTGCACTATAAGGGTGCGATTCTAAATGCCAATTTTTTTGCCGCACATACTGTCAATTGGTAAACCCCCACCCCCCGGGAGTGTCACCTCAGCTCAATGCAGTTTGATTCAAGTATAGTATTTCAAAATGGATCAGGTTGGTTGGCGGGTGGAGAGTCAAGAGTCAAGAGTTATGACTTTCCCTTCTCTTGAAAATCCAATTTTCCAGAACTTTCAACTAAAAAAAATGCAAAAAAATCGGCTTTCATCTTTTTTTATTATCTTATAAACACTTTTTTCAGAACCACAAGTGAAAAGAAAAGCAAAACTGACTGAATATGCTGCCAAAAAAGTGATTGACAGGTCTAGAAAATGATTGACAGGCCCGGGTTAGATATTTCCGTGAGCAATCTCGTTATATTTATAAATAAACCAGCTGTGCTGGAAGGTAAGCCCGAAATTATAAGAAAGATTAGAAGATAAGAAGATTAAGATAATTAATTCAAGGAAAACTAGTTGTCCCGTATTTTCCAAGGAAAATTAGTTATCGTGTATTTTCCAAGGAAAACTAGTTATCGCGTATTTTCCAAGGAAGATCACTAGACCGTATTTTCCAAGGAAAATCACTGGTCCGTATTTTCTGAGGAAAATTAGTTGTTGCGTATTTTCCAAGGAAAATTAGTTATCGCGTATTATTCAAGGAAAATTAGTTATTGCGTATTATCCAAGGAAAATTAGTTATTGCGTATTATCCAAGGAAAATTAGTTATTGCGTATTATCCAAGGAAAATTAGTTATTGCGTATTATCCAAGGAAAATTAGTTGTTGCGTATTATCCAAGGAAAATTAGTTATTGCGTATTATCCAAGGAAAATTAGTTATTGCGTATTCTCCAAGGAAGATCACTAGACCGTATTTTCCAAGGAAAATCACTGGTCCGTATTTTCTGAGGAAAATTAGTTCTTGCGTATTTTCCAAGGAAAATCCTTTGTTCCGTTCTTTCCAAGGAAAATCAATTTTCACGTATTTTTCAAGGAAAATTAATCATTACATACTTTCCAAGGAAAGTCAATTGCTATAGCTAATTTCCAAAGGAAATCATTTGTGTCGTATTGTCCAAGGAAAATCACTGCACTTTATTGATTTTCTTTTGAAAGAAAAGGTATTTCCCTTGCAAAAAATACAAAATAACTGAAATTCCTTGAGCAATCATTAGTTGAATTTTTCTTTTTGAAAAAGAAGATTATTATTCCCTTGAGAAACACACAGAAAATCAATTTCCTATGCAAAAATTCATACCCTGTCTTATTTAATTGAAAATACAGATTTTATTTATTTTTCTCTTGGAAGACTGGTCAGAATGATGATTTCACAAACTGGGGGGAGTCTTCAAAAAGTCATGCATCCGACATGTTCTAGTCCAACAGCTAAAAAGTCCGATAGGCAATAGAAGCTTGCTCCAGTTTTTCCGAAACCGATTTTGTCCGACAAAAAGTGTCAAAAGAATATTTGTTTCAGAAAAAACGTTATTAGCCTGTCTGACTAGCCAACCAATTTTTAACACTTCAAAGTAGGCGGAGGACCTTGTGTCCGTCTAGTACAGACTTTTAAACTAAATTTAGGAAAAAGTCTCTCAAAGGGTCCCAAAATCATCAAAATTTTATCTCTCAAAGGGGCGATTTTCGATTTTTGCTTTGGACATACCTGTCACCTCGCAAACCTAGTACCTAGTACTGTTTGACATTCTGTTTTTATCTTTTTGAAGGCGTTTTCAAGCTCAGAAAATTATGGTCGGTACCTCAAGACTTGAGGACCGTTATAAAGCCAGGGAGTGCTTGAAAAATCAATTTTTTTGATTAGGTCTGAAATATTTTTGATCCCTGTGGATAGATGCGTTTAGAAAAGAAAAAAAATACACATGGGGGAATCGAACCCTGGACAATCTGGCTTTGAAACTGTTGCTCTACCGACTGAGCTAATTGGACGAATGTATAATATATTTGAACGGAAACCGATGATGGAAAGAGCCGATTTGAAAGCTCAGCGGGCTGACCAAAAAGTAATATACTTGTGGAAAGCCCAATTATTCTACTTTTTCGAATGCTGTGTCATGGAATTTTTTAAACAATTAAATAGAACGGGGTTTCCTCTGATATAAACAAACCTCGAGTCCTATCCTGAAAATTGACATTGAGCGTAGAAAAAAAGACAAATGAAAGTATTTTCCTTTTTAATTCATATTTCCAATAATTAAAGACTAACTTGAAAACACGAAGAGTGAAATGTAGCTAAATGCTTGGAACGCCTTGCGACTTAGAATTTTTTTGCAAAACTGAAAATTTGACCCCGGCTCGAACTACTACCAAAGTCTCATGACATTGATACTGAGTCCGGCACGCTAGCAATGTACTATCGAGCTGATACAAAATTCCGCCATTTAAAACTCCTTATAAAAAACACTACTGCATATACGGGTGAACTGACCTCATGGGCAGGGCTAACTGTTTAGATCAATTACATACTCCAGGCTCCGTAAGGTTCCTTATTATAATTGAAAAAGCGTATACTACCAAACGATACGGAACTCGTGAGAGTGCTTTTTAAACCGTTGTCTTTGTTTATCTTCACAAGATTTTCTTTATCTTTGCAACTTAGTTCTCGCTTTCGGCCTTTCGTCTATTCGTTTTCCGCCTCCCACTTTCAATTTCAGCCTCCCGCCTCCCACTTTCGTTTTCAGCCTCCCACCTCCCACTTTCGTTTTCAGCCTCCCGCCTCCCACTTTTAATTTCAGCCTCCCGCCTCCCACTTTCAATTTCAGCCTCCCGCCTCCCACTTTCGTTTTCAGCCTCCCGCCTCCCACTTTCGTTTTCAGCCTCCCGCCTCCCGCCTCCCGCCTCCCACTTTCGATTTCAGCCTCCCGACTCCCGGCTCCCGGTTCAGCCTCCCGCCTCCCGGCTCCCAGTTTTCCTGTATGCCATAGAGCGGTGGCCGAGTCGTCAAGGCGTCATACTAGAGTTTTTGCGGTTCGAATCCCTACTCCTTCCAATGTTTTGTTTAGTTCATACAGCCGAATCGTTTACACGTGAACCCCGTTAAAACCAGTTAAAACAGTTGAAAGACTGCTTGAAAGTCCTAGAATACTGGGCTGTCCACGTTAAATACCAACTCTATAGGGCTACATACACTACACAATATATTGTCAGGCAATATATTGATGATATATTGCTGAATGTCGGCAATATATTGAAAAGGTGTCCGCAATATATTGTCAGCTCGATTTGCAATATTCCAACAATAAAGGGGGATTGTTTACAGAAAGAAAATTCCTTTTTATAATAGAGTACCAGTTGTTTACTTCGTACATTACGGTCCGCAAACCATATTGTCGAATATTGTTCGTCAATATATTGTGTAGTCTAAGTAGCCCTTATAATAAAGCAATCACTATAGTGATCCTTAAAGAAGGTTTTAGTGCAATATTGAAAAGGTAAAGGTACAAATTCCACCTCACTTACTTTGAAATGCCGAAGTTTTCTTTGTCTAGAAGAAAATAAATGTCATTCATATAATTTGGTATTAAAAGCATTCTGAAGTTTCTTAGTACCGACACAATTTGGGGCGATCCAAGTTCAAATCTGTTTCGGCAAATAGTAATCTTTGTTGTTAAAAGATGGTGTCGAGATATCGCTCAAACTGACCAGAGAAAATTTACTGTGCCAAAATAGTCCAACGTAACATTTTGTCAGTATGATTCTTTCAGCCAGTGGGGATATTAATAACATGGTAACATTAGGTTTGATATTCCATATTTTTCATGGCTGGGGATGAAAAAAATTGCACAATATAATGCAGTGAGGATTTGCTTATTTGGTTATTTTTAGCGGGGACAAAAATCTGAGTATAATATTTTCCAAAAGGGGCTATATTTTGGCCAATTCTTCCAGTCAGACGGGAGTCCTACCGGGTCTGTGAGAAGGAGATGACACTTTCCCAAACTACACTTTGTAAACTAAATAGTCTTATTCCCCCCCCCCATGAAAAGGTTGTAAGCCCGAGGGAATTATTTACCCGTTTTTAGACACGATCTTATCGGTTTGATCTGCTGTGGATGGTCTTTCAAAGTCCTTTGGTGATCGTCGTGGTGATTCTCCTTGTTTACTCCAATATTTTGCTTTTTTGACTCTTTCAGGACATTTTGTCGTTTCTTTTCTTCTTTCCGTTCGTCTTGCAGTAAAGAATAACTTTCGTCCAGAATTTTTTGATACTTTGTTAAATCCATGTTCGCTTGAAAGCAGTTCAGTTTTTCTGAACCTAATATGTAAGATTAAATTATGATTTTAACTCAACCAGTGCAATTCATAAAGTTCCAAACCTATAAAACTTTTAGCCTCTCTTCTTAGAAGTGGTCAAAGGATACCTTTGCGTCTGAGAAAGAAAACGGATTTTACACAACAAATAACATATTCTTAAAATTTTGATAACTTGGACAGAATTTTGAGACTAAAATATCTCTTCATACACATTGAAGTCTCCATAACTCGAGCATGCACGGGTACATATATTTTTTTCGATTTATGAAGTAAGGTTTATAAGGGTTTGTTAACTGAATAGACCATAAACTTGTTCGAGTTAAGGAGTCATTTGAGCTATAAAGGTTCAAGTTAAAAATATTTCATTGCCTACACTATCTTTGTACGAGACCAATGATTAACAAGTGATACTTTTATGGACCTACCTGGTTATGCATTTAACACATATATAATTGATATCTACGTGAGCGTGACCATTAAACAATCATTCAGAACACAAATAGTGACGATCTATCAAAATTAGTCGTTTGTTTCTTATAAAACAAGCTAGATGCTGAATGGATCTACCTGATGATGAAGGTTAGATAGCAATGCGAGGAGAAAAATCAGTCAGAAAATATAGCGTTTAGCGAAAATGCATAGCACAATAAATTCATCATTGATTGTTGATGGGGGGAGTGGAAAGAATTGTAGGGAAAAAATAAATAGAAAGTTCTGGTCCCAAAAATCAGTTTTATTGACAATTGAATCATGCTTGATGGTGAGCATTGTTACCAATAATGTTATTGTGTGAAAAAACCCAATGAAATCTGCAAAAACGGCGATTTCCGGCATTTTCAACCGGAAAATTTTTTTTCTCAACAATCGAACTCGGCTATGTGTTGAGCATTGCGAATACGCATCTTTCTGCAAAAAATCAGAAAAAACTAGAGATGAAAATTCGAAAAAATGTCAAAAAACCGATTTTTCCGACATATTTCCGGTATTTTCAGCCGGAATTGAATTTTTTTCGAAAATCGGGCTCCGTCACATTTTAGGTATTGTCATATTGCATCAGTGTGCAAAATTTCATAAAAAAATATAAAGTACAGCTCAAGAAATTCAAGAAATAACGTTTTTCCGGCGAAAATCGGCTGTTCCGGCGATTTTTAGAAAGTTCCGGCTTCAAAAATCAATTTTATTGAAAATTGAAACATGCTTGGTGGTGGGCATTGCTATTAATAATGTTTTTGAATGAAAAAACAACCAATTACATGGAAAAAGTCCAATGAAAATCGGACTAGACCATGTTTTGGGCATTGTTAATACGCATCTTTGAGCAAAAAATCAGAAAAAACTAATGATGAAATCTCGAGAAAATGCCGAAAAACCAGTTTTTCCGGCATATTTCCGCGATTTTCGGCCGGAAGATTTTTTTTCTTCGAAAATCGGGCTCCGTCACATTTTGGGCATTGCCATTTTGCATCGTTGTGCAAAAAATTAGAATGAGCCAATCTCGAGAAAAGCTGGCAACAGACGGACAAACGGACGGACGGACAAAGGTTAATTATTTATAGGACCTCCAGGTAGGTCCAAAAAACGTTTAGAAACCAAAATTTCATGCTCTTGAAATAATATTCTTTCATATTCAGGAGTTTGTGAGCAAAAAAAACATCTACCGGGTGCGCCACAAAAAAGTTTCTCTCTTTGAAACTAAATTTCTCGAAATCTAAAATTTTTAAAAGAACCATTTCTATTTCATTGGAAAAAAGAAAGATAAACTTAAATTTTGATGCGTCATTTATTAAATTAGAATCATTAGATTAAAAGTTATGTTCAATTGAATAAAAAAATTACTTTCAAAAAGTGCTTGAAAACGTTAAAAAATAGACCTATCAAATTAAACAGAAGCATAATTACATGATACATCAGTATTTTCGAATCAGTCATTAAAAAAATGATAATTAGCTGTCGAAATGATCTTTTGTTATATAAAGGAAGGTTGAATTTGAATGAAAGGAAGAAATTTCGTCGAAAACGGCCAAAAATCTGGTAAAATTATTAAAAATACATCAAATATGGGTTTCGAGGTTAATCCAGCCTTACATAGACTTTTTCTGAGGAAAATTTCGGCAAAAGTAAATTAAATTGATTTTGACGAATATTTTAAACTCTTGTTGGTCCTTCAGTTTCAAAATTTATGTGCTTAGTTACTGAAAAATGCTCTTAATCATGTAAAGGCTATTGCGATTACCAAATTTGAAATAAAAATTTGATAAGTCAATTTTCAACGTTTTTGAGCACTTTCTGAAAGTAACTTTTTTATTCAATTGAGCATAACTTTCGATCTAATGAACCGAATTTAATAAATGACCCATAAAAATTTAAGTTTCTTTCCAATGAAATGGGAATGGTTCTTTTAGAGTTCTTCGATTTTGAGAAATTTAGTTTCAAAGGGAGAAACTTTTTTGTTGCGCACCCGGTATCTCATCAAAAAATTGAGTAATTTGGCTAAGAACATTGATGTATGCTTATTAATAGTGATTCTTATAGATAAACATGCGTTTTTTGAGCCAACAAATTTTTTTTGAAAAAATCAGCTTGAGCCAACCTATGATGGCACCCTACTTTCATGCAAAAAATCAGAAAAAGTTAATAATCCAATTTTTCACAAAGACCAAAAAGCTTGTTTTGAAGCCAAATTTGGCCAAAATTTTTTTTTTTCGAAAGTCGGGCTACGTCACATTCGAGGGTTTATAGTTATGCATCTTTATGCAAGAAATCATAAAGAATCAAAGAGCCAATCTCGAGAAAAGCTAATACTGAAATAATTGATAATGTGCTTATAAATAAATATCGAATTTGGCCAGTTTTTCTATAAAAACACGCCAAGAAACCAAAATTTCATGTCTAAACACACACATTCTTCAAAAGTAAGCCTTCATGAGCAAAAAAATATATATCTCATAAAAAAATTGAGTAATTTAACTAAGAACATTGATGTATGCTTAATAATAGTGATTCTTATAGATAAACATGCATTTTTTTGAGCCAACAAAATTTTTTTGAAAAAATCTGCTTGAGCCATATTTTACCTATGATGGTATCCTACTTTCATGCAAAAAATCAGAAAAAGTTAATGATCCAATTTTTTTACAAAGTCCAAAAAACCCGTTTTTTAGCCGTTTTTTTGCCCCAAAATTTTTTTTTCGATAATCGGGCTCCGTCACATTCGAGGGTTAATAGTTACACATCTTTGTGCAAAAATTAAGAAAAAACTAATGAGCCAATCACGAGCCATGTCACAAATTTAAATTTCTATTTTATTCGCCTAAATGAATCGAGTTTAATGCCACCGACGAACGGGGATAAAAAGTCATTGGGAGAGCCACTTAATATAGGCACTAAATGACTTTGTCATACCTCGATCCTCAGTTTCTTCTTCCTCGCTATGGTAATTTAATTCGGGATGCGAAACCACACTCTTGCTCAACGTGTCATAGTAGGATTGGTCTAACACACTCAAATCATGAATGAAACTAAAAGAAAAGTGGAAAGTGGTAAGGAATTACATTGAGAAAAGCTGTAGCCCTAGGGTACAAGTTTTGCGAGATGACGAAATGCCAGAGCAAAGATTCGAAAATGGATCCTTACAGAGACTAAATTGTGTTTAATTTTCAAAGTATTTTTGCAAAGTTTCAGCCAATATAGTCAAATTATGGCTTGCATATTGCCGTCCCCCATTTTCCGAAGTGTACCACTGTACCAATATCACTCAAAAACTACTTTAATCGCAGTTAATCGGATTAATTTTCACGAGATTCAATTTTACAAGTTAAAAAAGTAGCGAAGTTTTCTGGATTTAATTTCGCATTTGGCAAATAATCGCAGGGACTTAATTTCGCACGAATCAGTCAAAAATCAGTTGAAAATTACCCTGGAAATTCACAGGGAGTTTTAAATCAGTGCTTTTAAGTCCAGTGGAATTCATTTCGCGAGTTGGCAATCTCACGCAATTTGGCGAGTTTTATTTTCGCGAAAAAGGCAAAAATTCGTATCTCATGTAAATTAAGAAGTTTATCTTTATTCTTACCCGTTTTTTGAGGAAACGCCATCAGGAGCTTTTGTAACGTGCGGTGCGCCTCTGTATAACTAATAGGAAATATTAATCCAAAAACACCATAGTATCATGTTACTTTTCCTTATGAATTCAAATTTAATGTAAATTTTATGAAAGTAGAATCTGGCTCTAACATTTTCTGATATGATGTTGGAAACAAAAATGATTGACAACCTCTGAAAGAGCACGAAATTCTGACCGAAAAATGTATTGTACATATTGTACAAAGATATATAGCCGTTTTAAGACCAACATCCTACGCCATTCCGTTGTGATTTGACGTAAAACTTTCTCTACGACGTACTGATGGAGGGAGGGAGGGGTTCTAGCTTTAAACGGCTAAATTGTTTGGTATAGTCTTATAAAAGATGTCACGGGACCCTAGGCTTGCCTCTCCCCGCCCACTAATATAGTGTCTCGTTGAAAGGTTTAGGGAGAGCGATACACCTTTTGATTAAGTAAGCATCCGAACCGAAGACTACAGAGCCGAATCTCCCATTTATGTAGGATTTGAAGCCACTTATTTCCTACATTAGTTACGCGGCCCGCTTGTTTTCATACAAACACTGAATTGAAAGTAATATTTATCGCTAGAAATTGAAAATGTTAAACGCGAAAACAAAGATAGTGTTACATTCAATCCATCGTCCGAAATGTAGCACAAATCTTAAGGCTTCACTTTTCTTTGCTTGGGAAAAGATTGAAAATTCGCCTTTAGTCTTCCACTCTGTTAAGTCCTGATAAGGTATTTTGATAAACGAGACAAAATGAAAACTTACCCGCTCATAGTCATCAAGAACAGCTCTTTGTATATCTATTTCCTCATTTTGTGTGGTATCATAACCTGTCGTCGTGTTAAAAGAATAACCTAAAAAAAAGTTGAAAGGTGAAAAATTATTTCTCAGCAATAACAAGCGTGGAAACTATTAATACAGCACAGCTTAATATAGGAAGTTTATCGTGGCTTGAATTACGAGGTTCACGTTTGGCTACGTTTCGAGACGTTTCCCATCATTGGGCAAAGCTGGAGGATGTTTTCTCCACTATTTTTACTAAGTAAGGCCTCCTGATTACCCATAATTATCAATTATAACACAGTTTCTCAAGAAGTTGATTTTTTACATGGGAAGCCCGATCCAGTCAAGTAGTTAGAGATCAGTGCATTGCTATACCTTCATCACCACCGGACATCATGAGTTTAGCATCCAACATTTGTCTGAGTAATCGTTCATGATCTTTCTTCGGTTGGTGAATCTCGTGTTTTCGTTGCTGAGAAAGGGAAGATGAACACAATTTCATGGAAAATCTAATAGCAGTTAACCCATGTAGTGGTAAACGAATTTGATTTTTTTTTTCGAAACTGATGAAACTTAATATCTGGTGAATCTCGTGTTTTCGTTGCTGGGAAAGGGAAGATGAACACGATTTCATAGAAAATCTAATAGCAGTTAACCCATGTAGTGGTAAACGAATATGATTTTTTTTTTCGAAAATGATGAAACTCAATATCTGGTGAATCTCGTGTTTTCGTTGCTGGGAATGGGAAGACGAACACAATTTCATGGAAAATCTAATAGCAGTTGACCCATGTAGTGGTAAACGAATATGATTTTTTTTCTTCGAAACTGATGAAACTCAATATCTGGTGAATCTCGTGTTTTCGTTGCTGGGAAAGGGAAGATGAACACGATTTCATAGAAAATCTAATAGCAGTTAACCCATGTAGTGGTAAACGAATATGATTTTTTTTTTTTCGAAACTGATGAAACTTAATATCTGGTGAATCTCGTGTTTTCGTTGCTGAGAATGGGAAGACGAACACGATTTCATTGGATCATCTAATAGCAGTTAACCCATGTAGTGGTAAACGAATATGATTTTTTTTTTCGAAACTGATGAAACTCAATATCTGGTGAATCTCGTGTTTTCGTTGCTGGGAAAGGGAAGACGAACACAACTTCATAGAAAATCTAATAGCAGTTAACCCATGTAGTGGTAAACGAATATGATTTTTTTTCGAAACTGATGAAACTTAATATCTGGTGAATCTCGTGTTTTCGTTGCTGAGAAAGGGAAGATGAACACGATTTCACGGAAAATCTTATAGCAGTTAACCCATGTAGTGGTAAACGAATATGATTTTTTTTTCGAAACTGATGAAACTTAATATCTGGTGAATCTCGTATTTTCGTTACTGAGAAAGGGAAGATGAACACGATTTCACGGAAAATCTTATAGCAGTTAACCCATGTAGTGGTAAACGAATATGATTTTTTTTTTCGAAACTGATGAAACTTAATATCTGGTGAATCTCGTGTTTTCGTTGCTGAGAAAGGGAAGATGAACACGATTTCATGTAAATCTTATAGCAGTTAACCATGTAGTGGTAAACGAATATGATTTTTTTTTCGAAACTGATGAAACTTAATATCTGGTGAATCTCGTATTTTCGTTACTGAGAAAGGAAGATGAACACGATTTCACGGAAATCTTATAGCAGTTAACCCATGTAGTGGTAAACGAATATGATTTTTTTTCTTCAAAACTGATGAAACTCAATATCTGGTGAATCTCGTATTTTCGTTACTGAGAAAGGGAAGATGAACACGACTTCATAGAAAATCTAATAGCAGTTAACCCATGTAGTGGTAAACGAATATGATTTTTTTTCGAAACTGATGAAACTTAATATCTGGTGAATCTCGTATTTTCGTTACTGAGAAAGGGAAGATGAACACGATTTCATGGAAAATCTAATAGCAGTTAACCCATGTAGTGGTAAACGAATATGATTTTTTTTCGAAACTGATGAAACTTAATATCTGGTGAATCTCGTATTTTCGTTACTGAGAAAGGGAAGATGAACACGATTTCATGGAAAATCTAATAGCAGTTAACCCATGTAGTGGTAAACAAATATGATTTTTTTTCTTCGAAACTGATGAAACTTAATATCTGGTGAATCTCGTGTTTTCGTTGCTGAGAAAGGGAAGATGAACACGATTTCACGGAAAATCTTATAGCAGTTAACCCATGTAGTGGTAAACGAATATGATTTTTTTTTCGAAACTGATGAAACTTAATATCTGGTGAATCTCGTATTTTCGTTACTGAGAAAGGGAAGATGAACACGATTTCACGGAAAATCTTATAGCAGTTAACCCATGTAGTGGTAAACGAATATGATTTTTTTTTTCGAAACTGATGAAACTTAATATCTGGTGAATCTCGTGTTTTCGTTGCTGAGAAAGGGAAGATGAACACGATTTCATGGAAAATCTTATAGCAGTTAACCCATGTAGTGGTAAACGAATATGATTTTTTTTTCGAAACTGATGAAACTTAATATCTGGTGAATCTCGTGTTTTCGTTGCTGAGAAAGGGAAGATGAACACGATTTCACGGAAAATCTTATAGCAGTTAACCCATGTAGTGGTAAACGAATATGATTTTTTTTTCGAAACTGATGAAACTTAATATCTGGTGAATCTCGTATTTTCGTTACTGAGAAAGGGAAGATGAACACGATTTCACGGAAAATCTTATAGCAGTTAACCCATGTAGTGGTAAACGAATATGATTTTTTTTCTTCAAAACTGATGAAACTCAATATCTGGTGAATCTCGTATTTTCGTTACTGAGAAAGGGAAGATGAACACGACTTCATAGAAAATCTAATAGCAGTTAACCCATGTAGTGGTAAACGAATATGATTTTTTTTTCGAAACTGATGAAACTTAATATCTGGTGAATCTCGTATTTTCGTTACTGAGAAAGGGAAGATGAACACGATTTCATGGAAAATCTAATAGCAGTTAACCCATGTAGTGGTAAACGAATATGATTTTTTTTTTCGAAACTGATGAAACTTAATATCTGGTGAATCTCGTATTTTCGTTACTGAGAAAGGGAAGATGAACACGATTTCACGGAAAATCTTATAGCAGTTAACCCATGTAGTGGTAAACGAATATGATTTTTTTTTCGAAACTGATGAAACTTAATATCTGGTGAACCTCGTATTTTCGTTACTGAGAAAGGGAAGATGAACACGACTTCATAGAAAATCTAATAGCAGTTAACCCATGTAGTGGTAAACGAATATGATTTTTTTTTCGAAACTGATGAAACTTAATATCTGGTGAATCTCGTATTTTCGTTACTGAGAAAGGGAAGATGAACACGATTTCACGGAAAATCTTATAGCAGTTAACCCATGTAGTGGTAAACGAATATGATTTTTTTTTCGAAACTGATGAAACTTAATATCTGGTGAACCTCGTATTTTCGTTACTGAGAAAGGGAAGATGAACACAACTTCATAGAAAATCTAATAGCAGTTAACCCATGTAGTGGTAAACGAATATGATTTTTTTTTTCGAAACTGATGAAACTCAATATCTGGTGAATCTCGTGTTTTCGTTGCTAAGAAAGGGAAGACGAGCACGATTTCATGGGAATCTGAAAGCAGCTAGCCTATATACCACGCTATATGGGATATGATATTTTTCGAAACTTGAATCTTTTGTTTTCATTGCTGGGAAAGTAGGGATCAAGTTTTATCGGTTTTGTCATACACTACATTATCAAGTCCTTACACTAGATAAGCTAATGGCTTTTAGGTTTTCCGTGGAAAGCATGCCCAGTCGATTAGTCCTCCATACTGTTTCTGTTTTACGTCAGATTTTCGAACTTTTCACATGAAATAAATCACATGGTTGACAAACAGTAAATAAAAACAAAGTGGAGGACTAGTCAGCTTCAAAACCGGATAAACTCCAATTAAAGAAAGCCTGATCCAAATAACCAGTTATATATCAGTGGTTTTGACAGCAGAGAGACTACAGTCTAGAGATACAAGCCGGCGAGTTTTATTTCAAAAAAAAAAATCAACAATTATTAAAAGCCTTATCATTAAGTCTAGATTTTCATGAAGATTTTATCTCGAGAAGCCAGTTAGAAGCCTCTCCGACATAGGCTTTTTGCTATTTCAATATTTTTCAAACTAGAAAAGATTCATACCAATTCTTGATTTGACAACTTCATGACACTCAAATCCTTCGTGGTACTCTAAAAAAAAGTAAAAGTAAATATAATTTAACGTCTCATACCATCTCACATCTCACAGCATCTCGGGACGTTTTATAAAAGCTGTTCTTTTATTGCATTCATGTGTTTCGAATGTAAATGCTACTAAGAAGTATCATTTAGCAAAAAGGTACATCGTTTCTAAAAATATCTAAAAAACGTTTTTGGAGGAACATGCTGCTCTAGTAGTTGAAATTGAGGAGACGGTCCCAGAAAATTGCATCTTCAATTTCTCGAATTAATAGGACATTTTGATGAAAAACTTGAAAGTCTGTGGGAGGAGGCCGGAAAAGTTGTTTGTTCTTTTGTTTAAAAATGATTGGTACCATGAGAAGAAACGTTTTGTAAAATACGAAAATCGATAAGTTGTCCTATCGTACGAGAATCTTTTAATTAAGGGCATACAAAACGAGGCAACAATATTCACACTACGCGTTTTTCATAAGAAGCCTTCAGATGTTTCCATTTTCTTAGTTTTTTAAATCAAAAATATTTGTAACCTGTTCTTATTTTCACCATTTTTGAGTATTTCTGTCCATTTTCCTAAGAAGTCTGGTGTTTTGGAGACTCCGCTAAGGATTAAATTGTTCTTAACTTGTTCTTAATATTTTGGCCATCGAAGCCTTATGTTCTTACATAGTTTGTTCGTAGCGTAGAGGAACTAAATTTTGCGAGAGCTGTCTTTGGCAGAATAATTAAGTATATTCAATCACCTACGTCCCATGGTGGTCGATGTACAGGTCGCCTCTTTTTCTTTAAAGGAATCGGTTTTGCTTGTGGCAACAATTGCGTTCGACTTCGTGCTGGTTGACGCATGCGCATTCCAGACATTGTGTTATTCTTAAATTTCTGTAATGATTTTTATCTTGTTCTTTTTATTTACTAAAATTAAAAAATAAATTTTAGAAATGATATCATACACTCACATGTCCTTGTTAGCGTTAACAGAGGGTTTCATTTTTTAAAGAAAGCTTGACTAACTCAAGATCCTTGATTATCTAGCCTAATAGACAATTTAAGGGCTACATACACTACAAAATGCACTACACACTGAGTACCGGCAATAATATTGAAAAGAAAAAAAAGGTGTAAATGGTTGGATTTATAAAAATTTGAATCATTTCACTACTTTTTTCAGGAGCAAAAGAAACGACAACATCAAAGCTAGAAAATTGGTCCTTCTTTGAATGGGCTCTTTCAGAAAACTTTTGTACATGGGGGTGGAGAATATATCTTATTTTTTCTGCGGGTAGTGAAAAATCTGCAAAATTTTCCTTGTTTTAGGGGCAAACTTGCTCTGATTAGGGGTGATTATGAATATCCAGGAGGGGGGGGGTGATCAAAATCCACAATGTTCGGAGAGGGGGTAAATTTCCAAAGATTGTTATATCCTCCACCCCCCCCCCCCCCCATAATCAAAGTTTTTCTGAAAGAGCCTAATAACAGAAAAGGTCGGGTTTCATATGTACAAAACTAAAGTGAAAAAATTATTACACCCTTTATAACATCACAAACAATAAAAGATACAGCTGAGCTTCAGGGGCTACAAAATAATAAATAAAGGACGTGCTACAATTCCCAAGTAACAATAGCGTGTAAAGACCTGTTTCCATCGCGAGCGTGCACGCTAGGCCAAAATTCTTAAAATAGATTTGGCCGCACACTCCGCGCGATCAATGTTTGATTTCCATCGAAAAAGAGGTGGACTCACTTGAACACAATCTGTATGTTTACATTATTTTGTTTAGTCAGCAGTTTTTCTCTTTCTTGATTGGTTGAAAAATTAGGGATCTTCTCAAAAATATAATCGATTTTCGATTATTAAGTTCGATTAATGATTCGACTATTTAATCGAATAGCTGCCGTCGTTTAGTCGAATAGGTTCGACTATTTAATCTCCTATATTCGATTATTTAATCTCCTTTATTCGATTATTTAATCCTTGTATTCGATTAATTAATCCTTTTTTGCTTATATCTTAGGGATCCTCTCAAAAATACCGAATTTCGGTAAAATGGTTTTCGGTTAAACTCGGCTGTCTGTTTGTTTTGGACAATTTTCCCACCCATCGCAAGTGAAGAGGATAAAAAATGCTAAAAAATGATATATAAAAAAGTACAGGTTGTAATCCAATTTTCATCGATATTTTTGCCTTGAAGTTTTTTTCAAATGCTGTAACGTCAATTTTAACTTCACGTTTCAATGGAAGCACAATTTCGAAAAAGAAATCCCTTTATTTTACAAATCACCGACACATATCTACTCATTCTCTTTAGCATTTTTTACCTCCAAAATAAATAAAACTTACTGGTTATCCTTGGGAGTTTTTGATATCCAAAAATGAATCACCATTAATAAAAACAAAGTTTAGATAAATAAAGGCTCCCATCGAAAACTGAATTTCGAAGGGAGGAAAGTCTGTAGTGAAAACTGAAGCAAACAAAGCATTCCATTTCCATACATACTTACCTCTTACAACCATATCTCAATGTAATAATTTTTATAACTTTCTGTTTCAAAGTCTTTTCAAAAATACAAAATATGAATAAAATCACAATATTTTAGGTTTAATTTTTAGAAAATGTTTTCTTCTCAAAACCAAACTCACAAATGAATTCAATGTTTTGATTGCACATTTTCGAATCTTTCGAATGCGTGACGCAATTGATTGGCAAAAAAAATGAACTCGCGCGAAAAACAATGCAACGACTTCATTTTTTAGATGAGAAAAAGTGCAACAACATCAATAATTCTGCGCGATGATTCGATCTCTTATCTAGCCATTAAAAAAAACCTGGATGTAAATTCGAATCCATTTTTGCAAACAGAATAATAGAGCATGACGTAACTTGTAAGAAAAAAATGTTGCATTGACCAATCAAAATGCCATGATTGACGTTGCGAACAGAACAATAGAGCAAAAGATTGTTTTCTTCCTGCTTTTATATGACGTAATGACGTATTCTTGATCTTGTGAGTGCTCTCCCTTTTATCCTTTTATCTTTTTTTTGTTTTGCCCTTTTTGATTTGAACATGAACACAGCGATGGAGTGCTATTTTCGAATCGAAAAACAATAACAAAGACATAAGAAGCAACTGTGTTGAGAGGAATTCCGTGTTGAGAGGTTGATCACAGAGAAAAAGTGTGTGGAAATTAAAAAGATAGAAAAAGATAGAAGTACTTTATCGTGGAGAGATCGTGGAATTGTTATCCAAACATTAAGAAACTTAAAGATGATGCGATAATGTGATTCACAAAAGGATTATTTTATCATTTCATAATTTATGATGCCCCTTGGTAGATCAAAAATCCTTAAAGGTAAGAAGAATTATGCAGTCATTGGTTGATTTGACTACGGCTTTTTGAAAATATTTTTTTCTTCTGTCTTTCAAATCCACAGTAGACAAAGGCTTGTTTGTGCTGTTTTCGATCTACGTAAGAAAAAATAACCGATATTCGACTATCTTTTGGAAAAAATTCGATTATATTTTGGAATCAAAAGGATTAATTAATCGAATCATAAAATTAAATAGTCGAACTGAGGGGACTAAATAATCGAACTGAGGTGACTAAATAATCGAATTTCGATTGTTAAATAATCGAAGTACTTCGATTATTTAAGCGAATTTTTCGCTTAAATTCGATTATTTAAGCGAATTTATTTTTGAGAAGATCCCTTACCAATTGAGATGTCCTGTACGCTCAAAAAAGTTGAACATTTTCAGCGTAGAAAAGCGTACAAGAGCATTATCTGATATCCCGATGGCGTATTGGCGGCCGCCCACGCTAAAGCTCTAAAGGAGCGAGCCAATATACCATCAGAGAGAAATAGTAGTCGTCCATTGATGTGCCGACATAAGTTTAGCCCTCATTTTCGGGGCCGTGCTGAACGCTCAAAAATTGTTTTTTGAGATCTGGCGCCTCAAAAAGACCGTCAAATCACTGTCGTTAGTTACCACGGCATGAGTATGTCGGCAAAAATTAATAACAACATGGCTGATGTAATTTTCAAAAATGTGTGCTGTATGGTTGTTTTTGGTTTCTTTTGATGGATTTTTTGTACTTTAACTGTACTTATCACTCCCTGAATATTAGCTTTAGTATCCAGTGTAATTTCTGTATGTGCACCAACCCAAAAAATGTGTTTCTACCACAGAAAAGTTGATAATCATAACTTTTGTTTTTGTTTGTTTTGATGGCTGATTTTTTCTGCACTTTCTCAAATTTTATACCATTCAAAGACCAAAGAAACTAAAGCAGGTATGTTCCTATGGGCTTAGGCTTTTATCAGTAACTTTCATGTTGTTATCTATCTTAGACCGTCCTCCAAATATAACTGTTGTCCACCGGCCGACAACCGACAAACCGACTTCAGTGTTCCAGAACTGAAGTTTTTTGGATAAAATCTTTATTAAACTTCACAAAAGTGTTCATTGAGGGTTAGTATTCATTTTCTATAGCTTTAGTTTTTCTTTTAGTGTTATTATAGATGATGATTATGACTTTTCTCTTCTTTCAGGATTTTTTGTGTACAATGTTATTTCTATTTTGTTTTTACTTCTGTGATCAGTTTAAAGAAGGAAAAATACTTATTTGAGTATTTCTACATGCCCTCCTTGTGAAAAGAATGATAATATTTTGCATGATTCCTTCTCCAAAAAGTTTTATATTTGAATTTATTTCGTGAAACCTTTTAAAGTTTTTTCTGACCCAAATTTTGTCGGCCATGACACCTTCCCTGTCCAAATTGCACTCGGGCCCATTTTTCTAAAAAATTACGCGGTCAGGCGAAATTCCGTAATGTATTTCTTCCAGATGTTGAAAATTTTCCCGACCTTCAGAGCTTTAGCGTGTCGGAAGAAAATTTCTACATCGGGTGCCAGATAAACAGAGCATACACTTTTTGTGTACAAGAAAATTTAATTCGTGACGTCATGTGCTATTTTAGGAAATTTTGCCTGTACACAAAAAGTGTACGCTCTTGTACGCTTTTGTGCTCTTTTCTACGCTGAAAATTTTCAACTTTTTTGAGCGTACAGGAGCGCACATCTCAATTGACAATTTTTTAACCAATCAAGAAAGCGAAAAACTGCTGAGTAAACAAAAAAATGTAAACATACAGATTGTGTATGTTTTTTATGGAAATCAAACATTGATCGCGCGGAGTGTGCGGCCAAATCTATTTTAAGAATTTTGGCCTAGCGTGCACGCTCGCGCGATCGATGGAAACAGGCCTTTAAAGGACGAGCATATCATTGTCAAAATAATTCTAAAAATATTCTAATAGCTCTAGATACTAAAACCTAAAATAAATATACTGAAGAATTATTATGTAAATAAATTTCTAACTAAAATACAGTTCGGATAATATTTCCTTTCGATTGGGTATAATTCCTAAATTCTTAAATTATATTTATTATCTAAGTGTGTGTTTGTGAATGTATGTATTGTAGATAAACTTACCCCCGCCCCAAACATTGACAATTCATAAATGATTGCATGTTGATAACTTTAATTTTGATGTTTGTAAAAATTGAAGAAAAAAAAAGTTTTGCTTTAGTTCTCAGCGTAACTTGGCATACATAGTTCATGTGAAAAAGAATCTTTTACAGTATATAAATTTTAGATAAGTGCATCAGATATCATATGAAAGATGCAATTATCATAAGCGTCAAAATAAATACCTTAAGGCAAGAAATTTTCGCGGAAAGAAATTTTTGCGGAAAGAAATTTATAGTTTCTTTATAAATCCGCGAAAGTAAATTCCACGAATCATGAATATTTTCAGGATTTAAAAAATTACCCCAAAAATTGGTATTTATAGGGCAAAATAGGCCACATTATGAACAAAAAATTCTCTCAACCGCGAAATAAAAATCCGTGAAATTTTCTTCCCGCAAAAATTTCTTCTTGTTGGGGAAGTGAGAATTCTACATCTAGAATTTCAATATTGTATCATTGCTTACTATAAAAGCAGTCAGTCGACACTGACATAAATTCAAAAAAAATTAAAATAACTTTGCATATATAGTTCATGTGAAAAAGAATCTTTTAAATAATTTTAGATAAGCGCATCAGATATCATGAAAGATGCAATTATCATAAGCGTCAAAAATAAGTAAAACAAGCTACATGCTGAATGGACCTACCTGAAGATTGATGTAATAAGACAATTGAAAAATGAGAACAATAGTATGAAAATGCAGAATAATACGAGAACAACTCGAGAAATTCATGGAATCCAGCAATTCTCGGCTGTTCTGGCGATTTTTAGAAAGTTCCGGCTTCAAAAATCTATTTTATTGAAAATTGAAACATGCTTGATGGTGGGCATTGCTATTAATAATGTTTTTGTTTGAAAAAAACAAAGACATGAAACGAAAAAATCTGCAAATCTGCAAAAACGGAAATTTCCGGCTTTTTTGGCCGGAAAAAACATTTTCTGAAAAATCTGACTCGGCCATGATTTGGGCATTGTTAACACGCATCTTTGAGCAAAAAATCAGAAAAAACTAATGATAAAATCTCGAGAAAATGCCAAAAAAACAGTTTTTCCGGCATATTTCCGGCATTTTCGGCCGGAAAAAGATGTTTTTCGAAAATCGGGCTCCGTCACAATTTAGGTATTGACATTTTGCATCATTGTTAATACGCATCTTTGTGCAAAAAATCAGAAAAAACTAATGATGAAATCTTGAGGAAATGCCAAAAAACCGGTTTTTCCGGCATATTTCCGGCATTTTCGGCCGGAAATGATTTTTTTTCGAAAATCGGGCTCCGTCACATTTTGGCCATTGCCATTTTGCATCTTTGTGCAAAAAATCAGAAAAAACTAATGAGCCAATCTCGAGAAAAGCTGGTAACAGACGAACGAACGAACGGACGAGCAGACAGAGGTTAATTCATAGGACCTCCACCGTGGCACCCGGAGGTAGGTCCAAAAAGGTGTAAAATTGTTGGGGAGTGAGAATTCTACACCTTGAATTTCATGATTGATTTTCATTGCTTACTAGCACTAAAACAGTCAGTCGACACTGACATAAATTCAAAGAAATTCTAAATATTTTTGTTTTCATTTTTGGTTGGTAAAAATTTTGAAATGGATTGTACATCAAAATTGATTTTATATTTTGATTTGTTCCACGTGATACTTCGGTCCCAGACTGCTCTCGCGAAAATGTAATACGTTGAAATTTCACGGAAAAGCCAACCAAAAAACAGCTCCAAAAGTGACGAATGGAATTTCTGAAATGAAAAGTAATAAAGTAGGTGAAAATAAAACTATGCAAAATCTCATTTCCAGTACTCTTGGGTACCTAATATAGCCGGGGGGGTTGGAAAAAATCTTAAAAGTTAATAAGCGGGGGGGGGGTTGGAATAAGAATGTCCTGGGTGGAAAATTTTCGGGAAATTAATTAGCGGCGGGCTATTAGGTACCCGAGAGTATATCTGTACTAAGTGAAAACTAATTTTCTTTATTTAAAAAATGTCAAAGTAGCGGCTTCACATACAACTAAATGTCCAATAAAATCAAGACTAATCTAAAATTTCATCATTTATCAGTTTTCTTCTGTACAAAACCTAACAAAATCATTACAAGATTCTTTTTCTGGATATGCCAAACACCTGCAAACAGGTAGAAACAGGAACACATTAAACGATTCAAAATAGACTACCTTTAAAGGAAGAAATTTTTGCAGGAATTTAATTTGGTGGACGGTCGAAAAAGTTTTTTCAGAGGGAATTTAATTAGGCGGTTAACTTGAAAAATTTAATTTGGCGGGAATTTAATGGGGCGGATATAGGATATTAATTTTGTCCAAAAAACGCCATTAAAAAAGGAAAACTTGTTTTAAAGCCTGAAATAGCACACATTTGGGGGAATAAATAGAGTAATTTAGATTTGGCGGGAATTTAATTTGAGGGATGACGGAAAAAGATTAAATTTGGCGGGAACTTAATTTGGCGGATTTTGACCAAATCTGCCAAATTAAGTTCCCGCCAAAATTTCTTCCCTTAAAGTAATCCAAGCATTGGTGTAAGTGAGACCACAAAAGATCCCATAGACCTTTTAGGGCAACGAAACGCTGGTACATTTTAAGTAATCATTTATGTACTCCTATATAAAAGATGTCATGGGTAAAATATCCAGAGACCTTTTGACAAAAATATTCAGTGATTCCCAGTCAAACTGCTGCAACATTTTAAGTAATTACTCAACATGTACTCCTATAAAAGATGTCATGGGTAAAATATCCAGAAAATGGCTTGGTTCGAACAATATGAAACATTAAAAATAATTAACATTTTGGCTATTAAACTGCACTGCACTGATGATTTCTTTCTTACAGGCAAAACACAAGAAACCTCAGAGTGCTTTACTATCCAATGTATAGGTCTATAAAAAAAGATTTTGTTTGCACTTCATTTTTCTTTGCAATTTTCCTAGCATAACCATTACGACAGGGATATTTTGTGTTTCATTAACAATGCAAGCAACTCTTTAAAAAAGTTTCTTGCATTGGAAATGATAAACTAAAATTTCCTTTAAGCTTTTTTTTGAATGATAAGACAGTGAGAAAAACCAGAATTACCGTATTCCTAACAAACTTCTATGAATAAAAGGCATAAAAACACCGGATGCGCCACTTTTTGAGCACTTTCTGAAAATAACT
Organism: Clytia hemisphaerica; assembly: GCF_902728285.1. NCBI lineage: Eukaryota > Metazoa > Cnidaria > Hydrozoa > Leptothecata > Clytiidae > Clytia > Clytia hemisphaerica. The sequence goes on along the minus strand of NW_027103674.1, from coordinate 1,498,190 downwards.
TTTTTATTTATTGGAACACAAGATTTTGATCCAATCGACCAAAATTTTAAGTTTCCTCTTGCTATTGCAAAAGAATTGTTCTCTTAAAAATTAATCTCAAGAAAATCCACTTCAAAGAGAGTAACTTTTTTATGGCACACCCAATGTTATAAAGAATCCTTACTTTTTCTATGGTGCAAAGCAAAAGAGCATCTGAGGATAACCAAATTATTTCATGCAGAAATAATACTTTCCAAAAGTAAATTGAATACAAGTACTGAATACTCCACGAGAAAAACAATCCAAGACAAATGTTTTCGATGAGTGGCTCCAGGAAACCTGAGGGCAACATCGTTAATCGTAAAATTTGCCACCTACAAGTGAGTTACAAATAAGTTACACATAATTATTACAATGAAACAATGAAACAATGAAACGCTGCTACACAAGCAGTAGTAGGATTTTATCAAATTCGTAAATAACTCTCACACGGATAACTCTATCGAAACGAAGACTCGAAAATTACAGTGGAAAAAGCAAGAACATGATTTTTTCCTGTCTCTTCGGCCAAAAATAAGTTTTTTTGAATGGCTAATAATTATTATCAACTGTCGAAATGATTCTTAAGGTTTTTAAGCCCTATTTGCCGAGGGAAAAATGAATGTAAACTGTCACCTATGTTTTTCTGAAAATTATTAGAAATATGAATGACATGTGTCCAAATTATATTGAAAATATACCGGGTGACCCACGAAAAAGTTCAGACGTTTCCCGACGTCTTGAGGCCGAACAAATGTCCCAAAGTGCTTGGAGTTTTGATATTTAGAAAGTAGATATCCTAACTTGAAATTTGAGCTATCATTTTTTAAATTTGACCAACTTGTTCTCTACTTATGAGCTTTTAAAGTCAAAATTCACTTTTCGGAAAGTGTAAAAAACACGTAAAAAAAAAGGGAATCAAATTTGGTATTTTTAGACGTTTTTGATATACATTTTTTGAAAAAAATCTGAAAAATCTAATAAAGCGCCAATTTTTATAAAAACTAGTCTTGTTTTAAACAAAAATTACTTTTAAAGGTGTTTTTATTCATTATTAATGTCATAAAACTTGTTAATAAGCCAATTTGTAAGTGATTTTCTAATTGATTGCATAAATTTAATACCTCTTTTTTACGTGTTTTTTACACTTTCCGAAAAGTGAATTTTGACTTTAAAAGCTCATAAGTAGAGAACAAGTTGGTCAAATTTAAAAAGTGATAGCTCAAATTTTAAGTTAGGATATCTACTTTCTAAATATCAAAAGTCCAAGCACTTTGGGACATTTATTCGGCCTCAAGACGTCGGGAAACGTCTGAACTTTTTCGTGGGTCACCCGGTATTATTATGAAAAAACAAACATTTTCCATTTAAAAACTAGTTCAAAATCGAACTTTTAACATGTCAGCATACAGTACACGGGAGGTGTCATTTTTTTTCTATAATGTGGAAACCATGTCAACTCATTCCAGACATAATTCCAACAAAAGAAACAATGTCAGCTCATTCAGACATAACTCCAACAAAAGTTAAAAAGCGAATGGAATGAACTTTCACAATAAAGATCTAACCTTGTCATTCTGTTGACGAAATACGGATATGACATCTGACTTGGGTTTTGATAAGCAGGTTCAGTACTGAGCACAAGTTTATAACCACTACAAGAAAAAAATATACAATTATTTTAATACTTCCAGCCTTGTGAGAATCATCACAGCAGACCAAAGTATTTCTATAGTTTTACTTCATTAGAATCAAGAAGGGGACAATATTTTCATGTTTTCTCAGAATTCAGGAATATCAATTTCCTATATAAATTGAGAGATCTCAAAACATAAAGTTTTATAATAATTTTATAGACAATAATATAAACGGAAAAAACTGGCATTGTTGTAGAGAGTTGGATTGTCTAGTCTGCCACTATCATTTGGATACTATTTTTTACAAGCATTTTCATTTTCATTTTTTTGGTAGTGGATGAAGTTTTTTCTTAACCGTTAAAAGTGTTATCCAAATGAAAATAGACAGACTACTGTATACAGTGTGTCCCAAAAAAATAAATCTTATATCTTACAAAGTAAAGTTGTGATTTTAATATCACTGTCTTAGTTGGAAGCTTAGTTTTACAATGATGCAAGTTTATAATTCATAAATAATATTTTTATTAAAATTCAGTTTTTTTAGAAGCTGCATAATTCCAAAATTACCATTTGTAAAAATTTATTCAACACATGAATTAATTTGATTCAGGATTTTACAATACCGCTTTTTTGAGACACACTTGTATAACAATTTTAACAATGGTTTTACTTTTCATAGAAATTCATAGCCATATAGTGATCTTCTGCTATGTTGTTTGCGAGAGCTTTTAATCCACCTGTACAATGAAAAAAAAGTAATTATTTAAATCAAATTACATAGTACTTGGTGAAAAGAAATCGAATTGTATGCACTAGGCCTAAAATCCTCTGCTGTAAATGTAAACAAACTGCTCAAACTAAATTTCATAAAACATAAGTAAGTATAGTTTGGGACCGCAGTCAAGGGTAACCCAAAAGCTCCCTTTTCTCTAGCTGCAATAAACCTACGCACCATAGCCAGATGCTCTACCTTTATGCTACGGTCATAACACATAATTTTTCTGGCCAATCTACCGATCACCCAAAATGGTGACAGGAAGTCAATATTTTTAGGAACACTTTATTGTAAATGCTTATTGAAAATTTCAGAAATTTAGTTAGGCTGATAATAAATCAAGATTTTTAGGGGCAGTCTTATATTTTGTACTATGATTCAGGGACACTAAACCTGTTGAAAGACAAAAGTGCTAAATTCCCAAGATTTAAATTGGGGAGGCAAAAAACTTTATAATTTGAGTTTAGATAAGAAATAATGCCATTGCAGTGGCGCATAGTATAAATAAAACTATCCTACCATGTTTTTCTAGAATACTTTTATTGAAGATAGAAGACATCCCATTGCAACATGGGACATTGAGTGTGTTGAAGAATAAATACCATCGTGCGTGATGTGTCCCAAAGTAAACCTGCATAGAATGAGAGGATCATTTTAAAAAATGAGACAGACATCATTTGATGACAAAATTTGGACGATTTCATTTAATGAAAATGTATGAAAAAATTGCAATAGAAAAATGATAATCGCACTCAACCTTCTCAAGTGATGCCCCATAGCCTTTACACGTCAAATCAATGAATGGAAGCTAGAAGACAATTTAAGGTTTATATACAATGAATGTTTTATTCAAGTAAGTTTAACAAATACTTTTCTTGTACTGTGTTTGAAGAAAGCATAATATCAACAATTTATTAATGGTGAACATGCAATATTGTTGGTTTCAGCGTCACGCAAATTGATATTTTTAAGTCTCCTAACTAAATAATCTTTTGTTTGATGGCTGGCAATCCAGGTTAAATAGGAACTAATCCAAATCATATTTAAATCATAACTGTTTAAAAAATGGTTTAATTAATAACCTGGTGTATCATGCCAACATTATCATTTAGGTTTGATGCCATTTCTCCCAAAGTGCCTTTGTAAACTGAGGTGAAAGTAAGAACCAAGAAAAGAAGTTCATAGCAAAAAAATATAATTTTCAACAAACATGACACTGAGTTTATCTATGAATTCTTATAAAACTATTTCAAATAGTGTAGTAACCAAGATGAAATAAGGTTGATTATGTATAGAAGAAGAGCGGATAGTTGAAATCAGCTTGTGTCAGACCTTTGATATTACTGTCACATATCCAAACATGTTCATATTTCAATGAGTCATAGCATTGCATCAGATTATTTATCTTGGGATTAACACCAACATTCTCTGCGCCTGCAACATGAGAAGAATAAGATTAAACCCTCTGTATAATATAATTTAACCAAAGTAGTGAGGTCTGTTAGCACAAAAATACTTCAGATGGTGATAAAAGCATGAAATTTGGCACAGATGATCCTTAGAGGGTCTTATAATTTTTAATAACTTATAATTTTAAACAGTAACACCAAATTTTGCCACCTGGCCACCTGCCAGATGACGTCATCAGGTGGCTGGGCAAAAATTTATTTTTTTGAAAATATTCTAATTCTGATGGTTCCAGCGGAAAGAGCATGATTTCAAGGCATGTATAAAACATGCCTTGAAAATTTTGCCATCAAAAGTTATGAAGGTTGAAACTTTTGTGATGACGTCATCACAAAACAAAAAATGTACGCAAGTATTTACATGCTAGACATGTGATTCATTGAATTAGGTAGGGTTGCGATAGTTAGGAAATCTAGATTTGGGGATAACTTACCAGAAAAGATTCTACAATCAACATTAGGATACTTCTTGACGATATTTGAAACATGAGACAAAATGGAGCTTTCTTCATCTTGAATACAAATTACAACTTCAAATAAAGGGTACTCCAAACAAAAGACTGATTCCAAATTGGTGATCACTTCGGGTGTGTAATTAACCAAGGTCTTCAATTTTAAATAAGATAAAATAATAAAGTTTTAATTTTGTAGCTTTCCTACGGGTGATTAAAAAAAATCATAAAGAACCAGGCAATTGTTTTCACAGGGTCTGCAATTTTACGTACACGATTCAAGGGGAAGATTCCTATCCTACGTCTTTTGACTGCTCATTGATACACTTTTGGGGTTTTAAAATTGAAAGACGTGGATGATTTTGAACAGTACTGAATAGATTTGTTAATTATCATTGTAAAACTACCATATTTCTCAGTCCCGAAAGATTTTTGCATAATGTGGAATTATATGGCAATCCTAATGATTTTGATGGTTTTTTATGAAATTTGGTTACCCCCATCAAGGTCGAACATTGGACAAATCATAATTTACAAGCTAAAGCAAACTTTATCAAGTATTATGTTCAACCCACTTGAAATCATTATTTCGAGCCTTGATAGTCATAACATTAATTAAAAATACCTTAACTATTGAAATTCCTATAGGATTATCCATCTTGTTGGTTTGAGAATTGTAGGTGAAGAGATAGAACTTCCTGCAAAATAAATAATCATTTGATTTAGTATTTTCAAACCTTGTAAGCCTTGACCTGATGTCATGACTTTTCTTTAAACCAATAGCTATAAAAAGTATATTTTAAATCAAATAAATTTTTGTGAGACTTAATTTTGTATTTTCACGATTTTTGCCATTTTTACTAAAAACTATAACCCCCAAAGTTGTGTAAAATTGCTGATGGCAAAATTAAATCCAAAAAAAAATTCAGAATCCGATTTTAAAAAAGTTGATTCGCAAAATATAAAGTCAGAAAATTTTGTAATTTTAGTATATTTATATTACGTATTGTTGAGGGGAAAAATTCTTACGCTCTTAAGAATGCCACCAAATGAACTACAGCAACAACAACCCATAGTGCTATTCCAAAGTATGCAAGGAATTGAAGCATTATTGTACTTGTTTATCTACTAGAAATGTTTATACCTAAAAATAAACCATGAAAAAAATGCAATCCAATATCGAGACCAAGCAGCCTTTCTTATCCAGACCCGATCAATCGAACTTTTTGAACCAATCGAACAATCGGACTAATCGAACCTCATCGAACAAATTAAAGTTCGATTAAAAAAATTAAATCTACATACGATTTCCGACAATTGGATATATAACATGCATATGTTCCCGAAAAATCAACATAGGCTAAATCTGAGCCTGCTGCCACGGTACTGAAAAAAAACTGCTTTGGAATGATGTCCTTATTACAGGGTTTTTTTTTCAGGTATAGATTCAAAAAACTAACCGAAAGGCCTCTTTTGCAAGCTGAGTCAACTTTCTATAGAACTTGGACTGGTTAACCTATGATTTGAGGCTTTCAAATCCATTTTTTCACTGACTAGTACTAGTTCAGAGTTTTTGTCACGCCGTGACGGAAAATTTTCAATAGCCTGTAAAAATCTATGAGAGTGGAATCAGGTCTTAATTTTCTCCATGAAACAACAACCATATAGTGTTAATCAGAAACCTGAAATAGAAATTCAAAAATCAACCTACAAGATTTTCTGTAGCCCTTTTTAGTTTTTGTCACGCCGTGACGGAAAATTTGGGCCTATGACAAAATTCCCCCATCTTTTCGTCAATTGTACTTGAATTGAGATTTCTATGCTTGAGAATTCTTCAAATAGGTAGAGTATATCAGAATATGCAAAAAATGGAGTCAAAAATGCAGAATTACAATGAACTAGAGGTCCTGCAAGGTGGATTTTCTCATTTTTGATCAAAATGTTTCGTAGGCTAATTTTGGAAAAACCCGGGTTTTTTTTTGGATTTAGCTCATGTTTTAAATTTAAGTTTATTTTTCTCATTCTAGTATGTATTTCTTACAAATTCAGGAAAATAATTACCTATTTCTCATTTATGATTTTTAGCGTTTCATAACTTTTTTGGCCAAAAATGGGTCATTTTTAGGCTGAAATCCAAAAAAACCGGAATATTTTAACTTGAACCCTATCATGTTATATATCAGTGGAAGCGGAATTTTGAGTAGATTTTGAATATCCAAGTTTCATGTCCTGAAAAAGAACTCAACTCAAATCATTATGCTTTAACAGCTAAAAATAGACATGGGTAAGAGCTCTTTGCTTATGGCTTATTGCTGATTTTGAAAAATAGGAATTTTTTCCTTCCGTGACGGTGTCCTTCCGTGACACTGACCTTTCTCAGTTGCAAAGGCCTGTAGCCATTGAAATTAATATTTTTGACTCAGTTCTTTTTTCAATAACAAGCAGATAGACATAAGTTTCTTCTGGTGGTATTTTGGTTTTAAAATTCTCTTTAAATTCACAGGAATCTGAATCAGCATACTTTTGTCTTTTTTAATGTCTTTGCTGCGTTCCTTCCATGACAGAACCTTCAAAGCTCAATACACCTTATCGGAAATTCCAAAAAAACAATCGCGCTAAAATGGATCCGTTGTAATTGGGAGGTAAACATAAATGGTAGCGCGAGTAGCGCTAAAAGTTCCAGCATAAAACAAGAACTCATTTGCTTATATCTGGCTTTTTTATATGTTCCTAAAAATACACTGAATTTAAAAAATACAAACTAAACAAAGCTTTCAAGATGCTAGCAGAAGCTATTAGAAAGAGAAAAACAACAACTTCGGTGGTTCTTCAGTTGATTTGGAGGCTCTTTTGGCATCAATATTTTGGGTGTTTTGTAAGGCTTTTTGCCTGAAAACCGCAATATCGCGCTTTGTTTACCTCCCAAAAAGTGTTGCGTAGCAACAACGCGATGAGGTGGAATTTCCGATAAGGTGTATTATTCAATGAGGAAAAATTTTTATGAAATTTATTTTGGTTTGGAAGTAGTAGTACTATGAAGGCTTTAATTCAGGACTAATACTATTTTCATTAAGTTTACCATTTTTCAAAAATAGACCAAAAAAGGCTCTGATTTCCTTCCGTGACAGAAACGGGACTTTTCAATTTGGCCCTAATATACGGTGGCGGAGCAGCACAAACTTGTCCAACAAAATTGGTTTATCGAACTGATCGAACCAAAACCCATTGATCGAACTTAATCGAACACTCACAATATTTTTAAAAAATCTTAGAGTTCGATTAATTTTTTTAATCGAAACTTTAATTGTTTGATAGAGTTCGATTGTTTGATTGGTTCGACAAGTTCGATTGATAGGTCTGGTCTTATTAGCCTCAGCATTCTGCTTTTGCTGTACAGTTGTTAGTCACACTAGGAAATCTAGCTTTCAGAAAAAACAACATCAGTCATCTATAGGATGTATTTAAGCAACAAGGATGAGAGTTACCTGCCTGAATCAAGTTCGCAATGACAATTAAAATTAAAACTTGAAAGTTTGAAACAAAATAAAACATGCAGCAGTCAAAATCAACCAACCAAAGTTTGTCATTCAATTCCCGAGACAGCGCTTCGATTTTTAAGGCCTTGTTCATATGCTAAAGTAAAAACAATTCCGCACGTGTAAATGGGTCAGTGTTCCTTGCCTATTAACCAGACGATCTCAATCGAACGGAATCGACGATCGAACCAGTCGAACCAAATTGAACGCAATCGACCGATTGAAATTCGATTGTCGAACGCAATCGAATCTCAATCGAACGTCAAAATTCTGGGTAATATTCGATTGGTTCGATTGTTGTTTGACTGGTTCGATCGTCGATTCCGTTTGATTGAGATTGTCTGGCTTTATTCTTGCAGCTTCCCAACATCCAAGCTCTCAAACATCACAAGCTGAATGAAATTACTTTCGATTTCCCGTAGAAATTATGCGATGAACAATCCGGGGGTCAATGAATTGACGATCGAACGCAATCAAACGCAATCGAACATCAATCGAACGCAATCGAATATCAATCGAATCTGAAAATTGCGGTAATATTCGATTGAGATTCGATTGCATTCGACAATCGAATTTCAATCGGTCAATTGCATTCGATTTGGTTTGACTGGTTCGATCGTCGATTCCGTTCAATTGAGATCGTCTGGTATTAATTAGCAGCCTTTTGTGTTGTTTTTTAAGCAAAAGCACATGGATTTTCATCGGAATTTCCAACCACCCACTGCCTGGGGGAACTGTGGAAAAAAAATTATTTCTGAGGCTAGAAAAAATTGAAAATGTATGTCTTCCGATGGGGGTAACAAAACTTTCTAGAATGGCCCATTTATTTTGATATGTAGCTAAGTAAAAGTTTCTGTAGACTATCCAGCTTAACTTAAAAAAAAACAATGCTTTACTATTCCTGAAATATTTTCATAAACTCACTTACCTGATGCCTACATAAGATGATTGAGACAATTCTACCTTGAGAAAAAGTTAGAAAGAATGATCAGTGTAAAGTTAACATGGTGGACCGACAGAGAGGTGGACCGACATGGTAAAATCGACGGGACCTGTTTCCAAAAAATGCAGGTTGGCGCGCTTGAAAATTATTTTCGCTACTATGTCTACCATTTTAGCGGCCAGCTTGCGGATCATCATAGATGTTTTATATAAACCACTAGATAGAGTGTACTTGATCAACAACAGTGGAACGGAAATGCTCTATTCATTGCTTTATATAAACCGTGTTGTTACGCGCACGTCAGATTATTTTTAACCTGACGTGCATAGATCCGTTTTATATAGCCGTTGTTAGAAGCACGTCAGGTCGCGGAAAGTTTTAAAATTGTCTAGTAAAATTCTTGATCATCTTGATTAATTCGACGAATTCTCAAGTGCGCCTGACGTGCGTTTAACCGTTTCTATATAGCTGTAGCTAAACGCACGTCAGGTCAAATCTGACGTGCATGGAGCCTGACGTGCGTTTAACCGTTTCTATATAGCTGTAGCTAAACGCACGTCAGGTCAAATCTGACGTGCATGGAGCCTGACGTGCGTTTAACCGTTTCTATATAGCTGTAGCTAAACGCACGTCAGGTCAAATCTGACGTGCATGGAGCCTGACGTGCGTTTAACCGTTTCTATATAGCTGTCGCTAAACGCACGTCAGGTCAAATATGACTTGTTGCTGAGTCTGACGTGCGTGTAACCGTTTCTATATAGCTGTCGCTAAACGCACGTCAGGTCGAATCTGACTTGTTGCTGAGTCTGACGTGCGTGTAACCGTTTCTATATAGCTGTCGCTAAACGCACGTCAGGTCGAATCTGACTTGTTGCTGAGTCTGACGTGCGTGTAACCGTTTCTATATAGCTGTCGCTAAACGCACGTCAGGTCGAATCTGACTTGTTGCTGAGTCTGACGTGCGTGTAACCGTTTCTATATAGCTGTCGCTAAACGCACGTCAGGTCGAATCTGACTTGTTGCTGAGTCTGACGTGCGTGTAACCGTTTCTATATAGCTGTCGCTAAACGCACGTCAGGTCGAATCTGACTTGTTGCTGAGTCTGACGTGCGTGTAACCGTTTCTATATAGCTGTCGCTAAACGCACGTCAGGTCGAATCTGACTTGTTGCTAAGTCTGACGTGCGTGTAACCGTTTCTATATAGCTGTCGCTAAACGCACGTCAGGTCGAATCTGACTTGTTGCTGAGTCTGACGTGCGTGTAACCGTTTCTATATAGCTGTCGCTAAACGCACGTCAGGTCGAATCTGACTTGTTGCTGAGTCTGACGTGCGTGTAACCGTTTCTATATAGCTGTAGCTACACGCACGTCAGGTCAAATCTGACGTGCATGGAGCCTGACGTGCGTTTAACCGTTTCTATATAGATGTAGCTAAACGCACGTCAGGTCAAATCTGACGCGCATGAAGCCTGACGTGCGTTTAACCGTTTCTATATAGCTGTAGCTAAACGCACGTCAGGTCGAATCTGACTTGTTGCTGAGTCTGACGTGCGTGTAACCGTTTCTATATAGCTGTAGCTAAACGCACGTCAGGTCAAATCTGACGTGCATGGAGCCTGACGTGCGTTTAACCGTTTCTATATAGATGTAGCTAAACGCACGTCAGGTCAAATCTGACGCGCATGAAGCCTGACGTGCGTTTAACCGTTTCTATATAGCTGTAGCTAAACGCACGTCAGGTCGAATCTGACTTGTTGCTGAGTCTGACGTGCGTGTAACCGTTTCTATATAGCTGTAGCTAAACGCACGTCAGGTCAAATCTGACGTGCATGGAGCCTGACGTGCGTTTAACCGTTTCTATATAGCTGTAGCTACACGCACGTCAGGTCAAATCTGACGTGCATGGAGCCTGACGTGCGTTTAACCGTTTCTATATAGATGTAGCTAAACGCACGTCAGGTCGAATCTGACTTGTTGCTGAGTCTGACGTGCGTGTAACCGTTTCTATATAGCTGTCGCTAAACGCACGTCAGGTCGAATCTGACTTGTTGCTGAGTCTGACGTGCGTGTAACCGTTTCTATATAGCTGTCGCTAAACGCACGTCAGGTCGAATCTGACTTGTTGCTGAGTCTGACGTGCGTGTAACCGTTTCTATATAGCTGTCGCTAAACGCACGTCAGGTCGAATCTGACTTGTTGCCGAGTCTGACGTGCGTGTAACAGTTTCTATATAGCTGTCGCTAAACGCACGTCAGGTCAAATATGACTTGTTGCTGAGTCTGACGTGCGTGCAACCGTTTATATATAGCTGTAGCTAAACGCACGTCAGGTCAAATATGACTTGTTGCTGAGTCTGACGTACGTGTAACAGTTTCTATATAGCTGTCGCTAAACGCACGTCAGGTCAAATCCAGCGTGCATAGATCCTGACGTGCGTGTAACCGTTTCTATATAGTTGTCGCTAAACGCACGTCAGGTCGAATCTGACGTGCATGGAGCCTGACCTGTGTCGTGCAACCGGTTTTAAACAAATGCCAGGTCAAGACTTGTTTTAAGATAAAAGATTGCGAAGTTTTAGACATCTACTTTTGTGAATCCAAAAGAATGTATTTTGAGAGCAAAAAGTTTTGCGAATCGCCGAATAAAAATGAAAATTTACAGTTACAAATATTCCATGAATTTGATAAAGACGGCTGTTCTTGGACTGAATTTGAAGTTTTACTGTTCTTTAATTTTTCAAAGAATTTTTTGCGAGCTTAGTTTCACGAACTACCCTGTTAAGAATTCTCAAAGACACTTACTTCCATGAAAAAGACCGAAATTCGGAAAAATTTCTGCTTGCGAAAGTTTTTTTCTTCCGTTCTTAATACACTCTTCTCGAGATGCATAAAAGCATGCCTCGTTTTCAAATATGTTGTCAAGGTAACTTAACATCATTTGACATGTAATTATTGTTTATAAACGTTTGCGCTTGTTTTGAAATTGGTAATTGCGATATGGGAATACATTTACGACTACTTAGATTTGATGTTGAATAATTATTCTTGTTGAAAACGAGGCCTGCAATGCTTTTTACGCATCTCGAGAAGAGTGTATTGTGAAGGAAAGGGGGTGGAATAACCCGGTAGAAAAACAATAGAATGGAAGGGTTCATAATTGAGAGATATTAGAGTGATCTTCCTTAGGAAAACGAAGGTTTGATACGTTTGAGCCAAAAATCATAAAATGGGAGGGGGCTATTGAAAAGTAATTTTGTGGTTGTAAAAATCGCAAAAAAAGAAAAAGTCCCTTGAACAATTTAGCACGGAAGCGTACGCCTAAAGTATTTTACAGACAAAAAACGCTTGGTTGTCTGTAAAATATCACCATCCAAGTTAGATCCAACATTTTGCGCGCAACTGTAAAATACTCCCATGTCGTAAGATATTTTGACACCCAAAAATTCGTACTCTTCTTTGCTCATTTGTCGGGGATGTGACTAAATAGGGACTTGTACAATTTTTTTCTAGTCTTGTTGGAGGGGTATTCAATGCCTTATAGTATTACACTCTTTGGTCAAAATTTAACAAGAAAGAATTAAGGAGAGAATATTACTTTTCTACTGATTGAATGAAATTGTTTTGCTGGGCGACCTGCCGTTTGCGAATAAAAGAAGTTGGGCAATGGCCTATGAATTGTTAGCCTAAATTTTTTTTATTTGGGAAATTAATTTGGTGCAATGACTTTTAATTTTGCCTTTCTTTCCACGTTCACCATTCTACCAGAGGAATGTAAAGAGATGGAAAAACAGCTTTTCTGATTACTCAAAATTCAACGATCACTTCTATTGAAAATTCTATTGTAAAAACATTGATTAGGTCATTAAATGAATGTCCAGAAAAGACGGCTCGCCATACAAATCGGACGGTTTCTACATGATTTGACGATAAAAATGAAAATTTATTTTTCCTTTTTTGTCGATTACTAGTTCAATTTTTAAGAATAAGGAGCAATATTTTTACCAAAGTATAGCAAAAGAAATTCTTAACGCAATGATATTAAATTGGTTCTTGTAAAACTGTCCGAAGTCGAGTAAAATCAAGATGAAGTTATAATTTTCTCGAGCTCTAGCTTTCCATATTATGGTGCGGTCATGATGCGGTTATATCAGTAGAACCGCTAGGAAATTCCGAGCAAGAAGATATAGGTACCTTTTCGTATAGTAGAGGTGTACCCAAAATATAGGCCCTAAAAGTTTGCGCATAATCAGGCTTGAAACAAAAGAATTTTGTCACAACACGCTAATTATTCAGATTTTTTATAGCGACAACAAAAGAAACCTATTTACTCGACATAAACTCCCTTAAGGGCAAGAGACCTGGTATATGACGAGCCGTTTTTCCATTGTTTTCAAGAAGCTGTTTTTCCATCTCTTTACATTCCTCTGATTCTACTTACAAAAAGTTTATGTACTAAAAGTGTAAAATCTAGAAAAATGATAGAATAAAAAGTAGTTGGCTAGCCTTGGCATAATATGTCTTTCTTTTTTCGTTGAGTATATGTTATTTACAGAAGGTTTGCCGCCTAAAAGTATAAAATCTACAAAAATGATAGAATAAAAAAAGTTTGGTAGCCATGTCATAATATATCTTTCTTTTTTTCGTTGAGTAAGGTTATTTACAAGAGGTTTGCCGCCTAAAAGTGTAAAATCTAAAAAAATCATAGTTACGGTAGAGTCTCTTTAACTAGAATCTCTATAACTCGAATGTGTCCTTCTTTCGAACGATCCTTTTGGTCCCGTCAGAATAACACTATTATCAGTGTCTATAACTCGAATGTATCCTTAACTCGAAAGAAATTGACCCCCCCTAAGAGTTCGAGTTATAGAGGATGGAAGGATCCACGATGACTTCCTCAAAAGTCATGTATCATGCATTAAAATCAACAAGTCAACGCAACTGCAAATGCAACTGAGTATGCCCCCCTAGACGGATTTCAAAAATCAAAACGCGTAAAACTTTCTGGATCTACTTAGTATAGCATGCTAGACGACTAAATTAAAGAAAATGTAGGGTAGGATAAAGGAAAGTGTAGGTTAGTTTACAACTAATATTATCCCGTAACGATATCATATTATCATATAACGCCTATATTACATTCACGATAAACGACTCCAATTTAGGGTTTGCTTTAATCCGTTAAACTTTCACGAATTTTTGTCATTTTCGCGAAATTAAAACTCGAAAAAACGCGTCAGATTGCTAACTCGCGAAACTAAATCAACGACGACTTTTATAAAGTGGCTAATTCTGAGAAGAAGTCACTCTTACACCAACGTTTGAAAGTTACTTTAATTTCGCGTGTTCTATATCTAAAAATGAAAAAAGCTGGTTATCGCTCTAAAATCGCATTTTTCAGTCTGAAGTCTCCATTTATGGCAAAGAAATGTTTATTTTCAGCTGCTTTCAGGCTCATTCGCGAAATTAAATCCATGCAACATTTTTCAAAACTCTACAACTCGCGAATTTAAATCCGATTGAATTCGTTATATTTTTAGCTCGCAAAATTTAATTTCGCGAAATTTGATCCAATTCAAGTATATTCGATATTCGTTCAAATGTGAAACCCATTATCTTCTAAATGTTTTTTTTCACTTAAAGTAACATCGACATCATCTGAAACGAAGATTGATGTCGAATCACCCGTGCATGATCTGTCCACGTGGTAATGAACGTTGGAGAGTACATAACTATCCTCTTTTGCTGTTGCTTTTCGTTCATCTCTTTTCAACCGTTTCTCCTTCTTCATAAAAATCAAATTATGTGGTGATGCGAGTGGCAGTGTGTTGATTGGCTTATTTTTGCAGTCTTTTGCTCCACATTTCTTGATCTGCTTGTTTTTTCTTCTCTTAAGAACGAGATCTCCTGACTCGAGTACGAGGGATTTTGTGACCTTGACTTTCTAAAGAATAGAAGAAAAAGAAGAATAAATGAATAGGTAATCATTCTACCAGAGGTGCCAGAAATAAATTATCTTCTTTGAAGTAAAATTTCTCGATTCCTATCCCTTTCAAAAAACTAAACGTTATAAAAGTCTTCAAATGACAAAAAATCAGCTTGAAAGGGGATGCGGGACGTTTTTGTGATGTCCCTGCACGACGTTGCCAACAGGGCAGCGAAGTCTGAGATCAAGAAAAAGAGGAGGAAGAACAACCATCCTCCGGAGAGGAATGACACCACGAGAGCTGAAAGCAAACGATCTTGCTCAAGCAAAGGGTTATCCAATTAGTGACCACTGTACACAGTACGAGCATTTTGGAATGTTAAGTTATTCAACGAGGTTATTACCCGATTGAGAGGGCGATACTCGATATAAACAAAATGACGCAATCGATTTGTACAAATACACCTATCCATACTTAACGGCGCGGTCAGCTTTTTAGGGGACTCGGTCGAGTTTACTAGTACAGATTTCTTTCGTTGACGGTATCGAAAACAAAGGTGCAGGAGTGCTCTTTGAAAAAATGTAAGAGCATTGAAACGAAAAAGTAACGTCACTTTAGTTGATCTTGTTTGAATGCGAAAAAAAATTTATGCTCCACCGCAGAGATTCAGGAAAAATGATTTTCGCGCGGAAAAGTGCTTTGGCTTGGTTTGCTTAGGTTACAGTTTGAAAATGCCGTGCGCCGGAAATAAAATGTCCCCCTAAATTCCTACCCAGTCCCCTAAAAAGCTGACCGCGTCGTTAAGTATGGATAGGTGTATTGTGCACATCAAAATGACGTCACATAAATTTGTATTACATGGTATAGACCGACCGACGTCAATTTTTGTGCAATGCAATGTTAAACTGTTTTGTGTCGAATATATTATCTTAACTTATACAATAATAAAAGCCGGAGGCATTCCCGGTACGCTATAAAACAATTCTAATAAACTTCTTTTAAAAAAATGCAATGCAATGCAATGTTTGCGTCAATCTTTACAAGTAAGAACGCAGGGAAAGGGAAGTATTTTTTGGTCGTTGAAAATATATTCTTGAGTGGAATATTATTAAACAAAAAGACTTTTAAAAAAATTGAAAAATGAAAAACGAAGAAGAAAAAAATCAACGTCTTGTAGAATTGTGGTATAAATACCATTTTCACAGGAGTGATTCTTCAATCTTAGATCGTCATCACTGTGAAAAAGAATTTTCAAAAATGTTCAATCAATCAAAAGATATCGAACAGATTTTATTACTGGTTGACCCTATAAAGTTGTATAAAGTAGTAAAAACATCGCAATAAAACAGCCTTTTGACAATCAATCAATAATAAACTTTGTTTGATATCTTTTGATGGATTGAATATTTTTGAAAAATTTTTTCACAGTGATGATGATCTAAGATTGAAGAATCACTCCTGTCAAAATGGTATTTATACCACAATTCTACAAGAAGTTGATTTTCTTCTTCTTCGTTTTTCATTTTCATTTTTCAATTTTTTTTAAAAGTCTTTTTGTATATTCCACTCAAGAATATCTTTTCAACGAGCACAAAATCGCAATTCAATTCGAATTCTATCAAAAGTTACAGGTCTTTCTTGTCTCAGCTGCAGATTATTTTGAAACAGACTTTACCTTATCATCACAATGGTACAGCGGATCGTGCTCTTTCGTCCCTAAACAAAGTAAATGGAACCATCTTTTGGGGCTACACTTCTTACAGTCAACCTGAAAGAAAAGAGATAAATTATTTTTTGAGAAATGATTTCAAAATAATGTAGAAACTACAATAATTATCAATGTCAGATCATTATTTGCTGGGAAAATACAGTTTAACGAAAATTTATTCATGCGAAACAAATTAATCTTCGATTACCAAACTAATTACTTTTCGCGTGTTTTGATGGAATTTAATTTCGCGAATCAGCAAGATTAATTCATTTCGTAGGAATTAATTTTCGCGATATTGGATTCAGCCAGAAAAAACACTGGCAAAATAAGCTAAAAAGCCTGTTGTTGTGTTCTAATAAGCAAAAAATGACCAGGAAAATTTTTAAAAATGTATTTTGCGTGAATTAATTTTCGCGAATCAGTCAAAAGATATTTTTCGCGACCATTTAATTTCGCGAATTGAGGGGTCATTCGCGAAATTCGCGAAATTTTCTGGACGCGAAAATTTCTGACATTAAAATAATTAAATTCTATCAAAACACGCGAAATTTCGCGAATCAGGCCATTTCAAATCATGAAGCGAATCTCTACCAAAAATTAAAGTTTATAGAACATGTCAAGTTGTCCAAATGGATAACGCAGGGGACTTGTAAAGCAGGGGTTCTGTGTTCAAAGCTGTTACTGAGAGCGTCCGTTTGGCCTCTAAGTATTTATTTTTGCCTTCCAATATTTTTCTTTTTCATGTTTCAATATTTTCAAAACAAAATAATGCCCTGAATATCTTTTCAACAGTATATAATTTGTTAAATCTTGAAATCAATCATTTCGACTCTTTTATCTGACAGATCACGAAAAGTAACTTTGACCTTTGAAAAAAGCATTTGGACTGTATTTTAGCCAAACAAAACAATTTCATTACACTTGCATATTACTTTACTACTTTTATACAGATTTTTAGCATCATATCATAAAATTTGCTTGAATTATGGTGATTTTTGTTTAAGGACCCACACATGGCCCCCTTCGGCCTCAAAGGGTTAAAATAGAAACAACTTATCAAATAAAAATTTTGATGATATTAGCCTTGAGATCGAGGCTGTACGTACCCAATCTGTCATATCTGGAGCGTCAGGAAACAAACTTCGTGGTGGATCCTGCACTCCGCATACCCGACATATTCTTTTCACCCAGAGTCCATCACCTAAATTCGACATTAAAATGAAATTATCAATTTTAAAGAATAATGACCTTAACATAAAAGTTTACCTTAAAAGTTCACTTCACATGTAACCTGTAACCATGTAATCTCTGTAACCATGTAACCTGCAAGCATAACCTACGAGACAATGCGCTACTTTCAAAATCAACTTTCATTTTTAGGAAAAACTGAATTTTGGATTTATATTCTAGCCACAAAGGCAACCAAGAAAGTTTCCACCACCTAGGTAGGATTTTTTCTATGATATGGATATTTCAATTTCCACCCATTTCCAAAGAAAAACCCTGTTGTGGCAATAGCCCCTCTTAAATGCTGGCCCTCTCTTCGGAATTAAATAACGAAAAGACTTTGCAAAAGCCCCTTACAACAAATCAAAAGGAAATTATCACAATAAAAAAATACTCAAGCATTATATTTGGACAAGCTAGGATATTTTTTACTGATCGGGTTTTCATGTGCTGAACTGTCTTATTTGTTATTCATTTCACGCATACAAGGTCATTTTCCTTTAAAAATACAAAGAATCGACCCATAATTTTCCTTTAAAATACAAGGAATTGAATGGTTATTTTCCTTCAAAAATACAAAGAAATGGCAGATCATTTTTCTTCAACAATACAAGGAAATGATAGTACATTTTCCTTCCAAAATACAAAGAATTGATCGATCATTTTCCTTCAAAAATACCAAGAAATGATGGATCATTTTCCTTAAAGAATGTATACGGCTTTTTAAGGGGTATTCGAGGTCCCCTGCAAAGATCCAACCATGGTCTGCTGAGTCAGCATACTGACCTGACTAAACGTTAACTCATCGTCTATTTAGATAGCATTCTCTCACACACACGCACACGACTATTCTTTTAAACATTACTTTTTTCTTCCAAAACAACCAAAGATATCACCCTCACCCTTCCTGTTTTTATTTAATAGTCTTTTATATTGTAGCATTTAAAAGAAAGTTTAAATCAATAAGTAGGAGAGAGTTTTGTTTGTTTTGCAAATTCTTCCCCTCTCGTTTCATTTGTGAAAAGTTTCTTTGTTAAAATCTTTTGTTTAAAATTATTCGTTTAGAGAATTATACTAATTATGTGAATTCTTGATAATAGGCCCGATAAAATTTGAATCTCGATTTTTTATTTGTTATGATGACTCAGCATTTTATGGTCGGATCTTTGCGGGGGACATGGATATATAAAGATTTCATATGGCTTTAAAAAATACAAAGAATAAATTGGTCATTTTCCTTCAAAAATACGAAGAATTGACTGATAATTTTCATTCAAAAATACAAATTGACAGCCCTTTCATTGTGTAGAGCATAGATTGAAATATTTCTTTATAATTTCCGGGGGTAATAATGGGCATGCAAATTTTCCAGGGTCACTTAATAATCTGAAAATTTCCAGGGGTGGAAGCCTGACTTTGATTCTTCCACCCAACCTTCTTTTAATATTGGATATAAATATTTCCTAGGGGTCTACCGTCTGGTTAAACCTTCCAGGGTGCAGTAGACAAAGTTTACTTTGTCCACCCCAGTTTTTAAGGTACAAAGTGGTTTTTTCCAAGGGATATAAAAGTTTTTTTCAAGGGAGTTTAGTTAATTTTACATATTTTCCAGGGGGTTATTATATATTTTATTTTTGAAGAAAAAGATTTATCCCTAAAAAGTTCGTCCACCCGCTGTATGGATAAAAAAGGAATTAGGTGATTTTCCTTGAGAAATACAAGATGTTGTTTGGATAAGAATATCAATCATTATTTATGATGAAATTTTCGTTGTGAATCACCGAATCACAAGAAATTAGGTTACTTAGTCAATGACCACCCTTCGATTTTATCGGTGATCGAATACTCACTCGACTTCAATTTATGGCATTTTCTTCGACTAATTTCGATTCGTTCAATCACTCCAATTACCTTTCAATGACTGTCGACTACTTTTGATCATATTGAATACCTTCGATCATATTGAATACCTTCGATTGTATCGAGTACCTTTGATCATTGCACCGGGGTCATAACGTGTGTTCGTGAGTTCTGTATATCGGAAATTTAACTTAGATTATCAGGGTTGGCGTCTTCTTTTATTGGGCGGGAGATTGGGATGATATCAATCTTCCGTTCGTACACACGGGGCAGGACTGGGGGTGGTACCGTTGGGTTTTTCTTTCTAACCAATTCAGATGGAGAAATGGCGGCACCACCACACCAACAAAGGACTAACTACTGGGTGGGGTCATATAATTGATGGACACAACCTGACAACAGACAACACGACACGAACTATCTGTAACTTTTGAATATGTACAAAATGGTAAACGTTAAAAATGTATAACCATAATTCAAAAAGCCAAAATGTAATAATATAAAGCATGGCTTATAATAAATGTTGGGTTTGTCTTTTCCTTGCTCTATTCTCTTGTTGTTATTTCCCCAGTTTCCCTTCAATGTCGAACCGATTTCCTAAAAGAAAGAGACTAGAGACTCAAACTTTCAAACCAATACAAATCGTTGGCGGTGAGGGCGGTGGAGAGACGGGTGGGAAATGAGAGATAGCCATCAAACGTCAAAAAAATTACCACTCTGCGTTTACGCCTTTACGAAGTTGACGAACGTTTACACTGATATACAGTTTGTGTTATTATAAACAAAACACACTCTCACGAATGTAATCCTGCCCAACCTCGTTCCCCCAGCGTATTGGCTTTTTCTATGAAGGGGACAAGGTTCTGAGTGGCTACTTGGGTTGGCGGATGAGGGGGATGAGGGGTATGAGCGGCGGACTCGACCTCCAAAAATCGACCCTTAGAGAGACCAAATTTTAGTGAAAAAGTGACCTTTAGAGAGGCTTTTTTGAAAATTTTCTTCGATTTTCAAAAAATTTCCTACCCTTAGAGAGACTTTTTACAATTTATCTTGTCAAGGTTAAAAAATTTTCCTAAAACTCGTGCTAATTTTCCGACCCTTAGAGAGACTACTTTGAAATTTTCTGATTTTTGTAACCCTTAGAGAGACTTTGGAAGGTTAAAAAACCGAGTCTTATCGTCCGCACATACCCAGCACCCAATTTTGCCTAAGTACCCCCCCCCCAGGGACAAAGTTGAATTCCGCCCAAATTCTCTAGTCAAATATAACAACCTTACCTTGCCTTGTAACCAATCGGACACGTTCTCCTATAATAAACTTCATTCATTAATTGAATTCTGAAAAAGAAAAAATCCTTAACAAGAAGACGATTGATCATGTTCTCTATATCCTGCCCAAACAAACATAAGAATTTAACACCCATTGTTTAGGGTCCCGTCGTGTATATACCATTAAATGCCTTTGGTTCTTCTTAACTTTATTTGTCTCAAGTGTTACTCGCTTTTTTGAAAACGTGTGGTCAGATTTTAAATATAATGGATAAAGAGAAGATTACCTGTTTATTTGATTTGTATCCGCACTTTGTTGGCGTTCTTTATAAAGAAAAATAAAGATCTATATATTCAAATCCACCAATGTTCAACCCTTTCAAACAATGAATAGTTAAGTAAGTCTGTGGTTGGTGGTTAAACTACTTTTATTTTCGACCCACTTAAATACAGACTCAGACCTGTCGGATATTTGAAAACCAGAATGCTTGGTTATTGAAGTAGTCAAAGTAATCAATAACAGTCGAATCACTCGAACGGTTGAGTCTTCGAAGGGTTGTTAAGAAAGTGTGATCGAAGACTCACCAATATTTTGAAATTTTGGTCCTCAAAATTCGATTAGTAATCGATAAGTGGTCGTTCGATTATCGAATTTATTGATTAGTACCGTCTGGTAAACTGCACTGCCAACGTTTCATATTCAAGCCTTTTTTCAGAACATGTCATGTCATGGGGGCCCAAGGAATTTATGGAAACTTGAAAACCTGCCCCTGAAATCACAAAACCTACTTGAAATACACTAAATAAACCAGAAAATATGGCTTAAATTGGGAAGTTATGAGCTTTTCTGCCCCTGGGATTGAAATTTCAGCAAAATCTGCCCCTGCCCTCCAAAATTTACTACTTTCTGCCCTCGAGATCTCGATGATTTCTGCCATACTCTGCAAACTGGCATTCAAGGGGCACATTCAAATCACCACTGAGAAAGACCACAACTTCAGTTTGTATCCACCGCCATATCGGCCATTAACACAGTGACTTATATACAATTTCATAAGACCAGGCCCTCCCAATCAATATATACAAATCGATATCTTTTTCCAATCGATAACCAATCACTGAATTGGCGATTGGATATCGATTGATCGATTAGTTATTGATTGGCTTGTAAATGATCCTTGCTTTCGATTGACTCTTGATTGATTGTTTGGTTATCATTGGTTTACTGTGTAAGAGCTGATTAAAAATCGACGATGGCCAATCAATGTTGATTATCAATCAATGATCAATCGACTGACAATCGCTGAATCCTGCTGAATCGATCAGAAAATCACCAATTATTGATCATCAATTGATCAAGATTTAAATAGGCTTGACCAGGCGATGTCAATCGAACTGTTCGATGATCGAACTAATATCGAACTAATCGAACTTAATCGAACGATTACTGTTCGATTACTGAACCAAATCGAACAGTAATCAAGCCAAGAAATTTCGGTAAAGTTCGATTAAGTTCGATTGATGTACGATCATGATTCGATGTTAGTTCGATGAGTTCTATCGTAGTTCGATAGAGTTTGATTTTCTTTTCGACTGCCTTTAGCTTTCCGCTCTCCGTCTACACCCCTACAACGTTGACCATTACTTGGCCATTGCTTGATTTAGAGTGAATAGGTTCGATTGCAGTTCGACAAGGTTCAATCATCGATCGAACATTTATCGAACTACTCGAGTCATCGAACAACATCGAACAGTATTTTTAATCGAACTAATTGAACTAATCAAGATATTTTTGCGGTAAAGTTCGATTACTGTTCGATTATTTATCGTAATCGAACAGCTATCGTTCGATTAAGTTCGATTGAGTTTGATGATTCGATTACGAAAATCGGTTCGATAAAGTTCGGTTGACATTGCCTGCTGGGCTTGACTACCTATCAATTATCGGAATCAATCGATATCTAATCCATGATGCATGGATTGGTTATCAATTGGTCATCGATTGAAAATTATCGATTGTATCGAGTATCGAGTGGGAGGGCCTGCTGGAGAAGAACATGATGATGATTGAATTGCAATCAATCATTATCTAGCTAACCTTACCTAACAAATGCCTTGTTGAGTTTGACAAATCCATGAAAAGTTGTGGCATCAGTGTGTTATCCAAATATCAATCTTTATCAAGTTACAACAAGCCAAATCATACTCATCCCTGAATCATACTGTGCTGTGTGTTTTTAGCTCCTCTTTGACCTATCCAGTCCTATCCATCTCGCATCTCGCCATCTGAGTACAAGCTAGCTAGGTCTTTCTTCATCTTTTTTAAAACTTTTGACTTTTCGGGGGTTCGAACCCACTCGTGAAAAAATGACATAACCACTAGACCAACGCTCTCTCCAACGCGCCACGAGCACTGGTCACATTTCAGATTTTTGATATATTTATAATTCGACCTGACGTGCGTCTAACAACAGCTATATAGAACGGATCTGCGTACGTCAGGCTAAAAATAATCTGACGTGCGTCTAACCACTTCGTTATATAAAATATCTGTGGTTCCCGCCAGAAAAGTTTTTTTGAAGCACGAAATATGGGCATACTTTAAAAGTCGACTCGGACATTGGACCCTGACCCCGGACCCTATTTCGGACCAAAGATCGGACCTCAAATCGGACCCTAATTCGGACAAGATCTTGTATTAAAAAAAAACTTTGTCTTCACAGCTCGAATACTCAGGTCGTGGCTTCTTCGTAAAGACGAAAGACAGATCTTGACTTATTTCGTACTTTCCAGTCTCTTGTTCGTAGTTTTTCTGACTTTCTGGTTCTTTGTGAGTTATTTACTATGTTTTCTAACTTACTGAACGACTTACCGACAGATCGCCACCGGTGGGATTCGAACCCACTAAATGCAAAGTTCCGATGTTCTGAAACCCAATGCCTTATCCACTGCGCCACGGATTCATGCCGATAGCGCGTTTCAGACGGCTATTTATATTGTACAAACTGCAGACCAGACTGTATTAAGAGAAAATCACAAAAGAGTGCTTGTTTCAAGCTCCAACCCTAACCCTAACTGATAATAACCAAATTCCTAGCCAATCTGATACGTAACCACACCCAAACCACACCCATTCCCAACCCTACCAGGTCGCCTGCAGGTCCTGACACTATTCCCGCATGCCGGATCCGAAAAATAGGTACATGTCTTTCGCCTTTACGAAGAAGCCTTCACCGAATACTCACGGTAGGGCACAAACACCAGTCAAAAGTCTCTTGGTTTTTATTTTTACCCTTTTCTTTACACAATGAATAACACAATCCTATAGATCATACATCATATACTGTGCAGGGAACATTTTGTAAGTCTTTCCCTCTTGAATAGTTGGATTTCTGATGACACTATTTTGTTTACCGTTTGATTTGTTTGAACCCAAATGGGCAAATGGGCTATATTCCATTTGTTTTTATATTCTTTTTTCAAATTTTCCAAGGGGGTTATTGAAAGGTTTTATTCTATGGGGTTCTCTATTATTCATAAACTGATCCGACATCAAAAGTTATTTTCCAGCCCCTTTTTTTTTAATTTTCACTCCAGATGTACTAAGGGGGTCTGACTTTTGTAGAAAGGGGTCCGATTTGGGGTCCGAATTAGGGTCCGATTTGAGGTCCGATTTGGGTCAGGGTCCAAGGTCCGGGTCTGACTTTTAAAGTATGCCCGAACGATGGCAGAGGTGATGGCAGAACAAGACAGAATCAAACAGGAACTTTATAATAACACTTTTAATTAAGTTGAAGTTGGTTTGATATTCTACGTTTGACGTTTGATATTCGTTTGATATTCTCAAATTTGCGTTTTGAAGTTTTTGTGACTACTTTTGGAACTGGAAACTATTGGAAGCCAATAGACAGAATAGAAGAGTTTATTCTCAAGGACAACAGTCAGGGACAGTCGCCTTATTAGGAGACGCCTCCTGATTAGGAGACGTCTCCTGATTAGGAGACATGTAGGTCGCTTGGGGTCGCTTGATTAGGAGACCCGTCTCCTAATTAGGAGACATAAAACTTTGATCTCAATTTTAAGGGCTTTAGGCTTTTCCGCGCATTTTGAAACTAGTTTTAATGGAAAGAGCAGCCTCGAATTGGTAAAGTTTTAAAAAAATTATCAAAATTTCTCGGTGCAATCGATCACAATCCCAATATAAAGCACTACAAGGTAGCCCCTCTTGATTTTTTTCATGTCCGCCATTTTTCTTTTTGAGACGCTTTTGTTCAGAAGACAGATTCTTACTTCTGATTGGTTCTTATGGATTATTAGAATTGTGATTGATTCCACCGGTGGATTTTTCTGAAAATCACCATATGGAATCAATTTTTTGTGCTCTTTCCATTGGGAGCAATCAAATCATGCGCAGTTTGCTCGTTCACGAGATAATTACACCCGTCTCCTGACAGTTACATCAAAATGCCTCGAAAATGTCAATATGAAAATTGCGTAATCAGAGAACGTATGTCTCGCTCATTATAAAAAGGCCGAGACAAACTTTCAATAATTGGATTGTAACATCGAGTAAGTCTCTTTTGTTAAGTCACCAGGGGGTAAATAAAACAGACCTTAATACATTTATCATTCGTTTCAACTTGACCATTTGTTTAAAACTCAGCCTCCTAAATATTTGGGGTAGGTACAATATGTACAAAGAAATTCATACTTTTCCAACCCGGCCAATCTTTAAAAAAGAAGCGAACAATAAAATGTAATTACCCTTTCCAAATAAACCTCTTCGGTGGCGAGCGTAGTCTACTCTGACGTAATTGTAAAATTTATGTAATGGGAGTTTGACATAGTGATGTAATGTTGTTTGGGGAATTATGAATTCTCTGGGATTTCGATTGCATTTATTCAGGTTGATTTTTTATGACTTCTAATGGTACTTTTTCTAACGAGTTTGATTACTCTGTTCTCACACTTATGTCTTTTTTTTTCGCGTCCTTTTTTGTGATTACTTTTATTTATATTTTTAAAGACAGGTAAGAAGGCATATTGATGTAACTGCCTGATTAGGAGACGTGAACCTCCTGATTAGGAGACGGGTCTCCTAATCAGGAGGCGTCTCCTAATAAGGCGACTGTCCCTGACTGGACAAGGAAGGGTGTCTGTGCAAAATTTCAGCGCTCTCCGTTGCAGTGTGCTCCCTCTAAAAATTTGTAACTGTCAAACCTCATTTCGGCCGAAATGACAAGTTGGGCTCCTGTGGGGAAGAGCGGTTATCTTTGGAATTGGAAACTATTGGAAGCCAATTTATTCTCAATGGGTTTTTAGATAGAGGAAGCAAGCTGCGACGGAGAGCGCTGAAATTTTGCACACACACCCTTGAGAATAAACTCTATTGGCTTCCAATAGTTTCCAGTTCCAAAAGTAGTCACAAAAACTTCAAAACGCAAATTTGAGAATATCAAACGAATATCAAACCAACTTCAACTTAATATAATACACTTTTATTTAAGTTTCTTGATAGAATAAAGAGAGAAATTCAATTGAACTTGAGCAGAGGGAAAGAAGCGGGAGTCGTCAGTAAAATTTTCCTAAACAGGAAATTTTCTTCAGTCAGGCACATCCTGGCAAATGAACGGGGTGAGCATTTGCATGGGGTATTCTTCACCCAGTGTAAATGAGATAGGACGTCTCAGGCTAAAAGCGTGAAAATGAATAAAAATGAACTTCAAACTGAAAAAGGGAAAAAAGGAAGAAAACTGGGAACTTTATTTTTTCGTTAAAAGTTTCTTCAATCTTCGAAGACAACTTACTTTTGGTTACTTTTGGTTGTCTTCGAGCTTCATGCTCTGGCAAGAAACTTTCTGCTTCACACCACAATGCTGCATCCATCAAACCTGAATAAGGAAGGATGTCAGCAGCTAAACAGTTTTCATGTCAAGAATGGAGTTAGAGTCGGCTCTCCTGCACCCTGTGTAACCATGAATCTGTGGCTCGTCTGGGATCGAACTGAGGTGTCTGTCTAGAGAGTTTTTGAACTTTTCGACTGTAACATTCTTCATATCTCTAATACTCTTGGGCATTGAATTGAATAATTTAGCACCTTGCACAACAAGAGTGCTATCATGTAGTTTTGAACTATGGGTGCGAACACACATCCTTCCCAATCTTGGGAGTTCCTTGAATTGAAATTTATTGTTGATGTTTGGAACCAGATTTTCAGCTATTTTCCATGTATACAGGATCCGATATCTCTCCCTTCTTCTTTTGAAGTGAGTAAAGTTTTTAGCTTTTTCAGACAATCCCAATAGTTTTTTGGAGTGCCAGTTATTCTTTTGAGAAATGATTTTTGGATTTCTTCTAATCTTTGGGTAGAACTGACAGCACTTGGACTCCATAGGACTGAGCAATATTCAATGACTGGAATAACCAATGATTTGTAAAGAGTAATCATTAGTTGGGGTAAACGCGAAGAGAAAGTCCGCAGAATCCAGGAAATCAAGTTTTTTGCTTTCTCAATGACTGAATTTATTTGATGTGTAAAGACAGCATCATCTGACATTAGTACTCCCAGGTCCTTCACAAATTTCTTCCTTTCGATATTTTCTCCTGAAGGGGATTTGTAGTGAGTTTGGTTTTTTATTTCTTCATCTGGACCATAAGCGTAGAAGTTCAAACTTTGTGTCGTTTAGTTTCATGTTGTTTTCTTCAGTCCAGTCATAGACTTTTTCTAGTTCTTTTTGAAGAATTTCAACATCCTTTGTGTTTTTGATTGATTTGGTGGCACGTGTATCATCAGCAAATGATTTCAATACACAGTACAGTACTTTTTCATCAATGTCACCAATCAATATTAGAAATATAAGAGGTCCCAATACACTGCCTTGAGGGACTCCTGAAATTACTTTCTGGGCTTTGGACTTGACACCATTTACTATTACTGTTTGATATCTTTCAGTAAGGAATGATTCAATCCATCTGTGGATTGGTCCGGATATACCCAATTGCTTTAATTTCCCAAGTACAACTGCATGATCGACTTTGTCGAAAGCCTTTGAGAAATCAAGGTAAACAACATCTGCATTCAAGCCCTCATCTAATATGTCAAGAATGAGGTCGTGTTGCTCGAGAAGCTGACTAAGGCAGGATCTCCCACTTCTGAAACCATGTTGGTTTGGATTGAAAAGGTCGTTGTTGTTCATGTGATTTACAATATGATTTCTCAATATTTTCTCGAAAATTTTTATCACTTGCGAGGTGAGTGCAACAGGTCTGTAGTTGGCAGCCAGAGATCTGCTTCCTCCTTTGTGAATTGGTGTTATGGTGCATTTTTTCAGTTCAGTTGAAACAAGACCTATTTCTAGGCTTTTCTTCCAGAGTAAACACAGTGGAACGGATAACTCATCTTTGCATTTTTTGAGAAACATAGCTGGAAATCCATCAGGTCCTGCAAAAGATGATGGAGACAGCTCATTTATTGCTTTAACGATGGAGTCTTCTGTTATGTTAATCTCATCAATCTTGACGTTTGTTTTGTCTTGGTTAGGTTGTGGTTGTGGTTGCTTTGGTTTACTGAACACTTTAGCATATTGGTCGGCTAAGAGATCAGCCATTTCTTTGCTTCTTTGTGTAAGTTCTTCATTGCAATTCAATAGGGGTCCGATATTAGACCGAATTTTCGATTTCTTTTTTGCATAGGTAAAGAAATATTTTGAATTCTTTTTAATTGAGTCAATCACTTTGCTTTCCACGTGACGCTTTGACTCATTAAAAGATTTTTGAAGTTTTTTCTCAATTTGTAAAAGTTCATCTTTTATCTTGTCTTTCTTGGATTTGGAGTTGGTGTGTAAAAGTTTTTTTGTAATTTTTCTTCTTCTTTTTGTAAGAGAGTGACGGTATCTCTCAGCTTTTGATTTCGTTTTTGATGTGGTCTTGGCCTTCACGGGAACTCTGCTTTCGCATATTCTGTAGCATATGTTGTTGAAGGTTTCCAAAATAACATCTGGGTCTTCAGTATCGAACTCACTTGGCCAGTTGACATATTTGAGATCATCTTTAATAGTTTCCCAATCAATGTCATCAGCAAAATAATTCAGTGTGTTGAATTTTGTGCGTGGCTCTTGTTGATCGTCGTCCAGAAAGGAGTTTTGAACTTTCAGAGTTGTTGATACAAGTACAATTTCGTGATGTGATGTGCTTTGCAATACAGGTACTGTTGTGTAGCTGTGTATTATTTGTTCGTTGTTAGTGAAAACAAGGTCTAATGTATTTCCGTCCTTGTGTGTTGGCAAATCGATATATTGTGACAAGAAGAATTCGTTGCAAAACTGATTCAAAGAGTTTAGAATAAGACGGTCGTTGATAGTACATCCTGATTTTGGAAGGCCCTCAGGCCAAGTTGCTTTTGGAAGGTTGAAATCACCTCCAAAAATGATATTTGGTACGGTTTCTAACTTTGAAAGTGCATTTTTTACACCATTGATAGGAATGATAAAATCATTTGCGGTTGAAGGATTACCATTTGCTTTGTCGTCAGGTTGTCGGTAGACTACCAGGATAGCCAGATTTTCGATGCTTGAGTATAGGCAAAGAAGTTGTACACTGGGCGAGGAGTGAGAATAGATTTTTTCGCATGAAGCTGCAATATCATCCCTGACATAAAAACAAACTCCACCAGTAAATCTGCCTCTAGATTTCTTCTTTCTTGTTGAATCACATCGGAAGGGAGCGAAACCTTCTACTTTAAGTTCTGCGTCTTTATGGTTATATAACCAAGTTTCTGACAATCCAACAAAAAGTTGGTTTTCATTACAAACATTATCTTTAATAAAGGGAACTTTGCTGGGTACTGTTTGTGGACAAAGCCCTTGTATGTTAAAAAATACAAAGCTATTCACTACTGGAATGTTTGCATTGGGTTGAATGGTAGTTGAGGGATTTGGAATGGGGTTTTAACGGTAGTCCTTGTGGGGGTATCAGATGAGTCTGTTGTGGAGGTATTTGGTGAGTCTGTTGTTGAGGTAATTGATGAGTCTGTTGTAGGTTTTGTACTTGAAATTGCTTGGATTTTCTGTCCCAGTGTTTCCAGAATTTCTTCCTTCAACAGACGAATCATATCTAAAAAATGACCAGGCTCTTGTTTGTTATTGTTTGATTGTTTGTTATTGTGCGCTACACTACTTTTCACAGTTGGAGGTTGTCTTTTTGTTCCTTTTACATGAGCAAAACGACAGGATTCTGAAAAGCATTCTCCTTTCCGAAGGGAATCTAAACACATTTTTGGATGAAAGTCCTTGCATTTAGTTCCAAGGTTACATCCTCTTGGTTGCCTTGTTCCATGTTGTGTGAACTTGCGACACATTTTAGGGTGAGTGTAGTTGCATTCCTTTCCTTTTAGGCCATGCTTGCATGTTCCACTTTTGTAAAATTTGCAGATTTGGGATTTCTTTTCATTATCTTTGATTTCGCCTCTTCTTGTTTTGTTGGTTTCGTCATCTTCACTTTGGTTTACCAGCAGAGAAATTATAATCAGATGACTGGTCAATGTCGACAACATCAACATCAGTTGTTGAATCGGTTGTGACTGTAAGGGTTGTATCCTGAGCTTCAGTATTTATTGGATGATGGTTGTTCTGAGTTTGGGATGTACTTTTTGTACGTTTTTTACGCTTACTATTCCCTTCTTCATCACTTGGAATGGTAGTAACTTTTACAGGGATCGCAAATGTAAAACATTCCTGGTAGATTTAAGAGGGTTTGACCAAGGTTTTTTGAAGACATCCGCATCTACAGGTTGGTTTGAAATCGTTTGTAGCAATTGATGCAAGATTTAAACCAACAAGGTTTGTGGGACCCCCCTTGGCCACAAATGGCACATTCGAGAATCGGACAGTCATGAAGGCTGATACGATACCTTCTTTTGCAAACTGAACAATTGTCTGGAAGAAGGTTTTGGATTTTAACAGGTTATCAGGTTGTGATAACGCCTTCTTTGTTTTATATCCTCGAAATGCTGTAATTTTTAAAAATTCTGCCAGTCTCTTTCAGCAATTCAACCTTCTCTTTGTATATATGTCCTTTTCAATCTGTGCTACACTTTTTTGCCAAATTGATACTTTCGCACACAAGATTTCACTGCTTTAGATGAAGTATTCAGACATAATTCAGCAATTAAGTCTTCTATTTCTGACTGATTTTCTTCAACTTGAGATAGCTTTTCTGTTTCGCTAACACTTTCAGGGGTATTCTCCGTCATGGTGCGAGTGCAGGAGAACCAAAACAGTAAAGTAATAAGAAAAAGGTACTTCCTTTCAATGAAAGACTGAAGTGTCTTGAGAAGTGAAACAATCGATAAAATAAAGGATCGGTACCTGCTCAGCTACACATGGGAACCCAGGTGTTCTCTTGTCATGTGTAGCTGATCCTAGGTCAAATGCTGTGAATATCAATCCTTCTTTGTCAGAATGAGAAGATGTGACAAACTTTCCACAGTGACAAAAACCAACCAGTTTCCCAACAAGTTCCGTTACGGCCACTTGAAACAAGCGGGTAGCACTGGTATTTTAAAACACAAGGTTTCACGGATTTTACAGTGTTCACCGTTTTTGTCTTCTTTATCTTGTCATTTTATTTTTCTCATTTGTTTGTATCTTATTCACTAATTCTTAATGGAGTGAATTTTTTTTTATCAAAATTGACCCATGGAAAAAAAATTTCGTCTATGCAGTTCTTTGAAATGAAGCAAAATATTTCCAACCCGGTTCAATTAAACTGGGTATTCGGCGCTATTACGTCACTTTCGTTTTCGACCCCGGTCATTTGCCAATGGTTGCAAGTGAAAAATACCCCGTTCATTTGCCAGGATGTGCCTGACTGTTCTTTCTACCTTTTGATCCACCCATTTGCATTTTATTTTATTATTTTGGCTTAATTATAGGGGGTCGTGGGTAGATTGTAAATGACTCTCCAGGATTTTTTCTACTTTCTCTATTAATATTTCCTATCTCCCATTCTATCTCCTCGTCTTTTCTATTTTCTGACTTTCTGAGACTTGTTTTCTGATGATTTCTACTAACTTTTCTATATTTCAAACTTTCTCCAAATATCGAACCGACCGGGATTCGAACCCACCAAATGAAAATATCTCTGATCAGAAACTCAGCGCTATCCGTTGAGCCACACTCGCACAGCAGAATACAAAATTTGTAAATATTATAGAATGACAAAAAAGACGGGGGTAATGTTATTGTAATATGGGTAAAAGTACCCCTTTTTTAACCTGATTGAAATTCGAGCCGTTACTAGGCAACCCTGCGGGGCCCAAGGCGCCGAGTATGCACCCGGCACAGTGACAAGCCGTTACTAGCAACCCTGATCTGACCCTACCTAACTGATAATAACAGAACCCCTGTCTAAATTACAAGGATTAATGGCAGATGAATAAAACTGTTTGCACTACACTGTATTTCTTTTATATTTTAAAATGAGATCTATAGGAGGCCCCACCATTGTTGAGGCCGACCAAGAAAATTTTTAAATTTAAACCCTCTAAATTGGCTAAAATGGACATTATCAGTGAGGCTGGAACATCGATTTTTCAGGATTACGATTTTACCAGCTTTTTAGCGATTTTTGCCTCGCTAACCCAAATCTCGCAACCTCTTTATCTTAAAGGATGATCGAAATTAGAGTTTTTCAGCGTTCCGAAAAAAACGCAAGGCAGAAATTTTTTCATCTTCACAGGATCGATTGTCAACAACAAAATACATCTTTTGGTCTTTGGGTTTGTTTCTGACGTTTTTCCTTCAAAGAATATCGATCACTTTCCTTTTCCCCTTGAGCGCGCGAGAAAAAAACGATTAGCTCTCATTCCTGCTCATTCTTGCGCGGGCGAATAAAGATGAGGCGGCAATCTTGCACTGAGGGTGCTACTTAGTTTCCGCCTTATTTTGCGCCCACCATAGAATGGTCCAAATACAGGGGTATTCCAAATGATAAACGATGTCATTCTGTAGTAAGTGTTTTATTTTCTGATAGATATAAATAGTATATTCAATACTATTAACTTATTTATTTAAATATTTTTGAGCCCAAATTTAAATATCTGGTTAAATAAAAAACAAATGACAGCAGTTCTGTTTTTCCCTCAAACCCCCGGGAAAAGTTTTTTTGCCGACTTAGCTATTTTACAAATTTCGGCACAATGGCAAGCCGTTACTAGCAACCCTGACCCTTCCTAACTGATAATAACAGAACCCCCGTCTAAATGGAACCACCATACCCCCTCTAAACGTTTCCGCAGTTTGAAAAAATTTTCGCCTTGGTAGTCATTTACAATTTAACCGACACCGTCATAATGGTAGATAATTTTAAAAGTTTCTCTGAGTAAATGTGTGTAATTTATTGATGTTGATGGCTTGTTGATTCTTTAAAGAAAAAAGATAACAGGTATAGCTTTTTCTAATCCTGGAATATCGAGGTTCCAGCTACACTGATTATGGACTTGAATTACGATTCAAGTAATAAATATAATTTTCACGATCACGCTGAACTGCAAATTTCACTCTAGCCTATCTCTATCCTAACACGGTGTCAAGGCAAAGATGTGGTCGTCTGGTACTGGCAAATTTCACGCCATCACGCCTAAAACTCGATTTCACTTCATTTTCACGCCATCATGCCACGAAAAACCCTCCATCACACCATCACGCCAACCGCTGGGGGGGCCTCCTAGAGGACTAGGCTTATTGCAATCAATCTTATTAAACATTATCTTCATCAAACTAATCGAACATAAGTGAATCTCAACCGATTGTAATTTGAGCACAATCGAATATTACCCAGGAATCACAATCATTTGTTGGTTTGAGATTTCATTGCGTTTGATAATCGAATTACAATTATTTGATCGCATTCGATTACATTCGATTGGTTCAAGGAGCCACAGAGTATTTAATTTTGATTGAACCATGGAGATACCACTCCTACTATTCTATTGTATTGTATTGCTGATAGCAAACTGTTGCTTTGTTGCTTTGGGAAAAAGCCATTAATTTTGCTCATGGGAATACTTGAGTTGAAGACAATTTGAATAAAATCACCCTACATTTTTAATTTGTTTATTGTGTGATGACAGTTTTGTTTATAAAACATAAGAAAACCTTGCAAGAATAAGCACAGAACATCGAATTTGAAATGTTCTCTGCTCAGGGAATCCTCGGCAAATTTTGTCAATTTTTAGGTACATATTTACTAAAGTCTATTCACGATAAGTGTGCACTCTTTTTTCTTTTACCTATAACTTTTGAAGGAATTCTTCAATCTTTATAAATTTGGCATCATTGGAAAGATATTAGTGAGTGGAACAATCTTTAAAGAAATTCTAAAAATGAAGATGAAAATGAAGAAGAAAAAAAGGAAGATCTTGTAGAAAAGTGCTATAACTATTATTTTCACTGAAGTGAATCCTCGATCATCGAACGTCATCACTGTGAAAAAAATTCTCAAAAATAATCATTCAGTCAAAAGATATCAAACAAAGTTATAAGCTGGTTGACGTCTAAAAACGCTGTTTTCTGCAGTTTTTTGCTGTTTTTTGGGGTCAATCACTTATTAACTTTGTATCATAACTTTATATTGAATAAATATTTTAATGAAATTTCTTCACAGTGAAGATCAAAGAATCTGTCCAGTAAAAATGAAAGTTATAGCATTTTTCTACAAGATCTTCCTTTTTTTCTTCTTCATTTTCATTTTCATTTTTAGAATTTTTTTAAAGGATTTTTTTATTTCAAACGGCTAATTTTAATAGATTGTCACTATTTGTGTTCTGAATGATTGTTTTTAATGGTCATGCTCACGTAGATATCAATTATGTATGTGTTTAAAAATGCATAACCAGGTAGGTCCATAAAAGCATCATTTGTTTTTCCTTTTTTCATGAACAATCCTTCAGAAGACTTGATGCTGCGTATGATTTTTTTGTTCAAATTTTGTCTTTTTTTCCTTTTAGAGTAAACATAAACATTAAAATAAAAATTGTATCTACTGAAGAAAGATTGAGGAACATGGAGATTAATTGGAACTTAGAAACAACAGCAGGTTGCTAATATATATACTATCATGGTGCTTTAGTTTCTCCAAAATTAGTTCCCTTGTTGGTATAATGTAAAACAGCCTGTCTTCATTGATTATTCCAGATTATTTGATTTCTTTGACCCCCCCCTTATTGATATTTGAAACTTTTTTCCTTTCCCTAATGTTTGTTTCAGAGACCAGCATCTATTAAACAACAAATTTTTTTAATAGTTAGTGCAGCAAAGTATGTATAAGAATAAGTTACAGAGGCAAAAATTTAAGAACATTAAAAAAACACTTACGCTTCATATTTTTCTACTTCTCAAAAAGTTGTATCATTTTACTTTTTGATTTAGATGCTAACCCTAAATATTCAGTTTTCGATGACGTCATTATAAAAATTGAAGAAGAAGAAGATAAAAATGAATATAAGAATAAATCATTCGCAGGTAAAAATATAATCAATCCTTTTGGTTAATGTGTCATCTTTATATCAGAAGCCATATGTGCTGTTTATACTTAAGGCATGTTTGTTCTCTGTCCACAAACATATTCAGTCAGATTCTTGCATTGTTGTTTTGATAGAAAAACCAGTACTTTTTCTGCTCAGTGGGTAAACTAATGCTAATAGCTTCTGGAATAATAAAGTATGAAAAAAAACATGAACTTTTCAGTAAACTGTTTTATTTATTTAGCTTCAAATTAAAATTATTTTTGACATCTAAAATTTTTCACACCTTGACCACGATGACATTTCTGACGCAGTAAGGTGTCATAAAAATTGACAAATTCTCAATACAAATAAATTTTAATGTGAAATATATCGTTCAAACCGTAATTTATTTAATATTTGAGATAAATAAGCCCTTTAGACTCAGGGAACTTTTTTTGAAGCCTTTATATTATTACAATGGCTTTTTGGAAAAACAAAAGAAATTTTCAAGTTATGCTCTCTTTAGGCATGAAGAGTTGATCAGGGGTTAGGGATGGCACAGGAAATCCCCAATCCCCTAGTACTGAATCGTCCCTAATATCAACAGGGTTAGGGAACTAACTTTGACTTTTTTCACAGTTTTTTTTTTTGCAAAACCACGAAAATTAGAACCTGTGTATCACAAATTTGGTCATTTTTCATCAAAAATTTGAAAAAAATCCAGGCAAATGAAAGAAAGGTGTCCAATTGGAATCCAAGTGCAAAAATCAAATCAATTAAATAAATGATAAGATAATTTCAATAATATACCAAAAACCACAAAATATGAAATCTTTACCATTTTTCAGAAAATATGTTTGTCTCTTTCGAAAAATTAAACGGAGAAGGTATCAAAAAGGGTCAACTTTAAAATTAAAGCTTGATTTACTTTTCAAGATGTGTATAAGATATCAAATGCTTCATTTGAAGTATTATTGTTTATCGGCGACCCAAAAAATATCGGCAATCTGATTGGTTAAACCGAGTACAATATATCTTGTATTTTACATGTACAAAATATAAATCAACAAAAAGATGTTGTTGCATTGTAGCGGTAGAAGCAATCTAACGTCAATTTGCTACAAAAGTGCCCTGTGCTTTTTTCCAACATAAAAAGTGCATTTTTTGGGTCACCGATAAACCAGTTATCAGACATTTGCTCGTACAATATGGAAAAATCTCGGAACTCGTAAAATATTTCTCATATTGTACTCACAAGAACGGTTCGATAACTATTACTTATCAGTATTTAAATTTAGAAAATCGAAATAGTTTTATCTTAATCCTGGATTCTATTTCTTTAAATTCAGGAGGTGGAAACCCACTGGATGACGTTATTCAGTTTAAAGACAAGGATGATGACTTCACTTCAGTCAATGCTTCCAATATTGAGAATTCACTTTTTGATAACGTCATTGTGAAAGTTGAAGAAGAAGAAAAAGAAGAAAAAGAAGAAAAAGGTATTTTTAATTTACAACTAATATCAGGTAAGTAAATCAACTTTTTGAAACCTAAAATCTCATAGTTGTTTGTTCTTTCCTTTAGAATGTTATCATGTTGAATCAAGGGAGACTCAGATAAAATGCACTGTTTGTGAGGAAAAGATGAACTTTTGTTGTATTTCTAATGGACAGCATTTTTTCATCGATACTGCTAAGGAACCTCACAAATGTAATTTTTGCGGAGCAGAATTTTCAGAATCAAGTCACTTGAAGGACCATTTTAAGACTCACACTGACAAGAAACCTTACAAATGCAATGTTTGTGAAAAAGAATTTTTCTGTCTCAGTTCGTTGAAAATTCACCATCGTATTCATACTGGTGAAAGGCCGTACAAGTGCAATATTTGTGGTAAAGATTATAGACGTTTAAACCATTTGACAATTCATCATCGTATTCATACTGGTGAGAGGCCTTTCAAATGTGATGTTTGTAAAATGGATTTCAGATACGCTTCTCATTTGAAAGGCCATTTCCGGATTCATACTGGTGAAAAACCATTCATGTGCGATGTTTGTGGTAAAAAGTTTGCAATAACAGGTCACCTAAAAGAACATTTACTCACTCACAGTGAAGAGAAACCATACAAGTGCGATGTTTGTGGGAAAGGATTTAAAAAATCACGTGATGTAAAACGACATCTCCTTATTCACTCAAGTGCGATCTTTGTGAGAAAAAATTTACGGCATCGTGTAGCTTGAAGGTTCATATGCGTATACATACCGGCGAAAAACCTTACAAGTGCGAAACTTGCGGAAAGAAATTTTCAGAATCAGGGAACTTGAAGGTTCATCTAAGGACACATACTGGAGAAAAACCCTATAAGTGCAATGTTTGTGGATTAAGTTTTAAACAAGCACATTGCTTAATGAGACATCGTGGAATTCATAATGGAGAGTGAATGAGATCCTCGGTATTTAGTATCATTCTCGAAACTCGAGTCTACGTGAAATATCATTTTATAGGAATTATTGTCACTTTGTGAACTTCTTTATAAATTATCGTTTATTCTCCGTATTCATACTGGTGAAAACCATTTAAATAACTGTAATATTTGTGATAAAAAATTAAACTAGGAACCTTAGAAAGTCATCTTTGTGTTCATACTGGTAAAAACAGACCTGGTGGGATTTTTTCAGCCAGTGGGGGTAAAAATAACGAACTGAAACTCGATGGGGATTGCAATTTTGCAAATTTTTACAATGAAAATTTCACAAATGTTTGAGTCAAGTTTCGTTTGGTAAGAGATGTACTCAATTTTGCGTTTGACTTTTCTTTGGTTTCGTTCCAGAGTCGCAACATTTATTTTGAAGAGAAATAAAAAAACATTCAAGTAAAAAGTTTGGTGGTGATCATGTTGTTGAAACTAACAATAACAAAAGGTACAACATATATGTTCTAAGAAACACGTCTATACTCATGCTGATGAGAAACCGTTTAAAACCGCGTAAAAATAAGACAAATTACAATAAAAACAAATAATAACATAAAATAACACCGCTCACGGGACGCTTATACGCGTCCCTCGTGGGCTCAGGCTAATAACTTGAAGATTTTTTGAAACCCACGGATGATGGTGGTGCTTTTATTCTCAGTACTTTGCGGATAATTTTGCTAAAAACTTGCATATTCTACCAGCTTCTCAATTGCTTTTTAAAATGTTTTAACAATTCTCTTGAATTTCTGTGCTTATAATACTTTGTTCTTATTGAGAAAAAAAACCTACCTTAAGGGAACTAATTTTGGCGGATTTGGCGAATCTAGACGAAATTCGCCAAAACTAGTTCCCGCCAAAATTAAATTTTTTATTTCCTTGCCTTAACAATCCCTGAAATTCATCAAAATTTCTCAAAATAAGGCAAAATAGAACAGATTTTCGCTTTCATTCGCCAAAATTAGTTCCCATTAAAATTTAAAAAATTCACTGTTCGCCCCCGCCAAAAATAGAATTTTTTAGGATATTTGCTGCCCGACAAAATTAGTTCCCGCCAAAAAAAGTTCCCTTAAGGTATGTCTATGTATTACGTTTCAGATACCGATGCTAACATTTCACTTTCTTATTACATGAACAAAAGAAGGAGAAGAGGCTACTGCTACCCTTTTTTAAAGGTATTTATCTTTCGTCATTCACTTTCAGTTATGTTCCTTTTATTTTATCGGGACACGAATATTAAGCAAATATTCGACAAGAAAAATCGGATCTCGCAAATTATTCAGGCGAGCTTGATTATAAGAATCACCATTAAAGCGAGACTGAATAATTTTCGATATCCGATTTTTCACGTTGAATATTTCGTTTATCGTTCACCAATTTGCAGAAAACCTTTTCATTCAGTCAAGGAAAATGGTGACTTTTTCGAACTTTCTACTATCTTACTCAAGGATGTCAATTTCATTGTTTTTTTCCTCTTTAATTACAAAACTTTCGAATTTCTTTTATCTTTTGTCAAAAAGAACGCTCTTTTTATCTGTTTTTATATATGTGATATATTTAAATAATCATTTGATTAGCTCGTTGCTACAGAAGAGATATTTTGCTATCGGGTATCTAAAAATATTCGACTGCGTTTTGCCTAGAGCTTCTGAAGTTCTGAAAACACCAGACATCTCAGCTTCATTTTCAGGTAGTTTAAGCAAAATAAGAAATGAAATCTCATTACACTGTGAATGTCAGAAACGTTCGGTAATATGCACTGTGTAAGGGTACATTTTCACCTCTCAAGGGATGCGTTGTAAGGGTTCGATTTTGAAAGCCTTTTTTTTCGTGGCACATGCCGTTGTTTAGAAATTGAGTACCCCCGGGCTATTCTACATTCTACTAATATATTGACACTGCCTCCTCTGTCAGTCGTCTTTTCTCTATCATCTTGGCTCTTTTAATTATTCATTTATATATCTTCAGATATCTTAAGTATGTAGCTGATGATCCTTCTGGTAGAGCACATGTTGTTGCTGACAATCATTTTCACCTTATTTAATTTTATGTTTCTTAGAAAAACTCGTTGATTACTTTTAATGCTAAGAAACAAGAGGAAAAAAGTTATCCGAGAACGCTCGATGTAGAAAAGTTTCTTCTAACTCGCTTGAAGGTCGAAAAGAAATTTAACGTTTCGAAGATTTTGCAGTGAGAACCCCAACCCCTCGTTTTCTTGGATTGGGCTCTTCCAGAAAAAAATTGTTCATGGGGGGGGGGGGGGTGGAGGATATATTATTTTTTCAATGATCAACCCCTGGACATTTCGATTTTTTACCCACAGCATCAAGTCGACCACCTGGACACTAAAATTTACCCATAGACATGGCAGTTTTTCAGGATTTTTTCAATACCCCTGGACAATATATCTTCCACCCCTATGAACGGTTTTTTCTGGAAGAGCCCATTGTCAAAAATATTTTCAGCCTCACACTCAAGGGCCGTTGCGGCATATCAAATTCGTCGTTTACTTTCGA
Organism: Clytia hemisphaerica; assembly: GCF_902728285.1. Classification (NCBI taxonomy): domain Eukaryota; kingdom Metazoa; phylum Cnidaria; class Hydrozoa; order Leptothecata; family Clytiidae; genus Clytia; species Clytia hemisphaerica. The sequence goes on along the minus strand of NW_027103674.1, from coordinate 1,457,881 downwards.
TCAGTTCCGATAGGAAATTTTCCCGCTCCTTCAGAGCTTAAGTGTTGGCGGCCGCCATTCCGCCATGCGAAATAAGATATAAAAAGAAAATGCAAAATGTCACGACTTCTGATGTCACAGATATCTTATATAAAATGCTCTCTATCTTTTCTTTGACGAAAATGATGCGTCGTATTTGCTGAAAGTCAACCACAGTACACTTGTTGTCACTACCGTAAATCTTCGAATAAGCGCCCGGGCGCTTATTTAATTTTTCAGGCTCTAAGAGGGGCGCTTATTCAAGCGGGGCGCTTATTCGAGCGGAGCGCTTATTTTTTTATTTCAGAAATTCGTATATCAACAAATTCCGAATCTGCTTAAACTTAACTGTTTCAAAGGGTTGATTTTTCAAATAAGGATAAATAAAAGAAAAATTGGAAAAATCCAATTGACAATTTCTATCATTTTATTCTCAATCGCTTTTTTTATAAGAATATCTTCTATAAGAATACCAGGGTGAAAATTGGCCTAAGAATACCTTCTAGGGTGAATTTCACAGAATTTGATAAGAATACAGTCATTTTGTATTTGGTTAACAGAAAAAAACTGCTTCCTTTGTTAGAGATAAATTGAAGCTTTGAGACTGTTTGAGAAAGAAAGTAATTTCTCAAATGTTCACTCAAAGTTTAAAACTCTCAAATTGATCACTTCTCATGTTTGTACAGTAAGTCTAAAAAAGTAAGAATGCGTTAAGAATTTTCCCCCCTCAATTTTGGCACTTTCTTAAGAATACTTGAGCCTCATCCAAAGTACACAATTCTTATAAAAAAGTGTGTATATATTCAAGATGGTGCATAGATTATTCCTCTGCAAGGAAGCCTTATTTAGTATTTTAAATAAGATATCTGTGGTTTCGACGTACACATATAAAGCACACGTTAGAAATTTCAAATCTCTTTAAAAAACGCATTGCTTGTATAAAAACAACCATGGGCACTAACAACACACTTTAGATTATGTTCATGATTATATCTATAAACACGCATCGTGTATTCAAACACAAGCTTTGTTATTTAAACAACACGACCAAATTCTAAAATAGCTTTATTTGAACACTACGTGTAAATTGACTTTGGGACGTTAAAAAAAGATTGATTATATTATCAAGGTTCTTCTTATTTTTGCCCTTTTATCAAAGGACAAAGACCGTTTATCATGCAAATGAGATCTATTGCTTCTCGCTGGTAATAATTTCAATATTATATATAGGGAATTTTTCATATTAAAAAATCAGTCATATTGGATTGCTTGAAAGTTGAGCAGATAGTCCTTATCGGAGTTTTTGATTCTTCTAAAAAGCGATGCATTGTGGGATTGTTTCGAGTGTATTACAATAGAATTCCCTCGGGGAATTCCTAAGAGATTTCTATTGTAATACACTAGAAACAATCCCACAATGCATCGCTTTTTTAGAAAATCAAAAACTCCGATAAGGTCTATTGATCTTTGACGGTCGTTTCTACATTTACATTTACCCTTGTGCCACCCTTGTAATCCTGGATAATTAGTAAACATTTTTCTGGAACTTTGACAATTCTCTACTGAGTTATGAAGTTGCAACCATTGAGTTTCAAGCCCGAAGGGCAAGAGGCGCGACTCCTGGATGGGAAATGAAACCACTTGTTTCCCATCCAGAACGCCCGCGTGTAGCTTTAACACAAACACCGGATTGAAACTAAAATCTATCTAGATTTCAAAAAATGTAGTCCTCCAAAACAACGGAACCCCTAGATTCAATCTGTCGTCGTGATTACGGCGCGTTCTATGCGCGTTTTGGACGGGAAATAAGTGGCTTCAATCTCTTTTGCCTGTGAAGCGTTAAAGTTTCGCCTCTAGCCCTTTGGGATTGAAACTCAATGGTTGCAACGGTGATTGGCAATTTTTTACCTCTTTGGACCTACCCCGGTGGGATGGAGGTCCTATAAATTAACCTTTGTCCGTTCGGCTGTTCGTTCGTTCGTTCGTTCGTTCGTTCGTTCGTTCGTTCGTTCGTTCGTTCGTTCGTTCGTTCGTTCGTTCGTTCGTTCGTTCGTTCGTTCGTTCGTTCGTTCGTTCGTTCGTTATTAGCTTTCCTCGTGATTGGCTCATTAGTTTTTTCTGATTTTTTGCACAAAGATGTATAACTATAAACCCGCGAATGTGACGGAGCCCGATTCTCGAAAAAAAATAATTTTGGGCCAATTTGGGCCAAAAAACTGTTAAAAAACGGTTTTTTTGAGCTTTGTGAAAAATTGGATCATTAACTTTTTCTGATTTTTTGCATGAAAGTAGAGTACCATCATAGGTAAAAGATGGCTCAAGCAGATTTTTTCAAAAAAATTTTGTTGGCTCAAAAAACGCATGTTTATCTATAAGAATCACTATTAATAAGCATGCTTCAATGTTCTTAGTTAAATTACTCAATTTTTTTATGAGATAGATGTTTTATTTGCTCACGAGGCCTTACTTTTGAAGAATGTGTGTGTTCAGTCATGAAATTTTGGTTACTTGGCGTGTTTTTATAGAAAAACTGGCCAAATTCGATATTTATTTATAAGCACATTATCAATTACTTAGGTATTAGCTTTTCTCGAGATCGGCTCTTTGATTCTTTATTATTTTTTGCACAAAGATGCATAACTATAAACCCTCAAATGTGACGGAGCCCGATTTTCGAAAAGAAAAACTTTTGGGCAAATTTGGGCCAAAAAAACAGCTAAAAAACGGTTTTTTGGACTTTGTGAAAAATTGGATCATTAACTTTTTCTGATTTTTTGCATGAAAGTAGGGTACCTTCATAGGTAAAAGATGGCTCAAACAGATTTTTTCAAAAAAATTTTGTTGGCTCCAAAAACGCATGTTTATCTATAAGAATCACTATTAATAAGCATACATCAATGTTCTTAGCCAAATTACTCAATTTTTGATGAGATAGATGTTTTTTTTTGCTCACGAAGTCTTGAATATGAAAGAGTATTTCAAGAGCATGAAATTTTGGTTTCTAAACGTTTTTTTTTATAAGAAACAAACGACTCATTTTAATAAATCGTCACTATTTGTGTTATGAATGATTGTTTAATGATCACGCTTATTTAGATATCAATTATATGTGTTAAATGCATAACCAGGTAGGTCCATAAAAGTATCACTTGTTTCGCATTGAATTGACACGAATGTGGAGCAAGATTGGTCAGAGATAGGAAAAGAAAAACATTTTTTTGCTTATATAAAACAATAGGCAGACACTGATATGAAATATGTGTCTGGTATGAAACAGGAACACTTATTTAAAAATAAAACCTTTAATCAAGTAATTTATAATCTGTTAAAGAAAATTCAATGAACTAAAGAACACTACCAACCAGTTGATGAAACCGGCTTGTGAAAATCAAGTTACAGAAAAATGGAAAAATCATCGACAACCATATTTGGTAAGGATCATGTCTTCAACGTGTGCATTAGTTTTTCTTGCAGTTATTAACCAGTGAATTTTCGCTCATGCCGGGTTGTTCTTAATTTTTTGAAATTTTCAGGCTTGAATGTTCTTACGATGTTCTTATTAATACGCTTTGTTAAAAAGTTTACTTATAAAAAACTTAAAACTGTTAAAAACAGTACTTTCTAAGTAATTTATGAAATCCAAGGCTTAGGATTTGTTCCTTAATTTCCTCTTACGTATCGGCCAATTTTTAGACTCGTGTTCTTATAAAATTGTTCTTCTAAAAAAAGCGTGTACATCATCGTTTTGATTTTCAAGAATTTCTGCTGTTTTTTCGGTTATCAATGAGGTCCCAACTGGTAAATAAAAAGTAAAAAATCAAAACAAAAAAGTTATTTCAGCCTTAAAACCATCATAATACAAATTTATTTATTTTCCAATTCCAGATACTGTTGGCAAGATTTCACTATTTGATGAAGTAATTGTAAAAATTGAGGAAGAAGAGTCTAATTCAATTATATGTTCATCAAATGTTGAAAATTCACTTTTCGATGAAGTCGTCTTAAAAATTGATGAAGAAACTGAAGGTGGAGATGAAAAAGGTATGTAATTTTTTTCAATTATTGATAAGTAAATGGCACTAACATAAGTACAACTACTTCTCCCGGATACATAATAGCCGTCCCCCCGCTTAGTAATTTTTCGAAAGTTTTCCGCCCAGGACATTCTTATTCCAACCCCACCTCCCCCCGCTTATTAATTTTTGAAAAAAGTTCCCTCTTTTCTCCTAATTTTGCTGTATTGGCCTCCTTTTCAAAAATTTTCCACCAAGGACATTCCGACCCCCCCCCCTTCCCGCTTATTAAGTTTTGAGATTTTTTCCAACCCCTCGGCTATCAGGTACCCGAGAGTATATGACCCCTGCCCTCCCGCTAAAAAACCTCTAGATTATACCGTTAGAAGGTTTGGGGCCCGAAAAAATAGCTCTTTTCAATGCAGACTAGTTTCGGTTAATACAGTCGACTCTCGCTAATTCGAACTCGAACGGGTAATCTTATTTGTTCGAATTACAGGAAGATTCGAATCGTGGAAAACATTGTTTCTCCTTGCCAGGGAATGGGAATAAATTCGAAAGTTAGAGTCTACTGTAGATAATATTGCTAGTTTCCCCGTAGTTTCAATTTGCACAATTTGTTTCAAACACCCTGTATAAAATGTGCGTCTTTTTTAGACAATCGTCATGTTGAAGCAAGTGATACTCGGATAAAATGCAATGTTTCGGGAGAAGGATTCGATTATTCTTGTATTTTAAAAAGACACCCTCTCATTGATAGAAGTGAAAAGTCTCCTATACGTAATATTTGCGGTAAAGATTTTACAGTATCGAGTAACTTGAAAACTCATCTTAGAATCCAAACTAACAAGAAACCTTACAAGTGCGATGTTTGTGGTAAAGAGTTTACATTCTCTGGTGACTTGAAAAGACATCTTCGAATCCATACTGGGGAAAGACCTTACAAGTGTGATGCTTGCGGTAAAGAATTTGCAACATCGGGAAACTTAAAAAACCATATGCGTGTTCATACTGGCAAAAGACCTTATAAGTGCGATGTTTGTGGGAAAGGATTCAAGATGTCTAGTGGTGTAAAACGGCATCTTCGTATTCATACTGGTGAAAAGCCTTACAAGTGCGATGTTTGTGGTAAAGAATGCACCGAATCAAGCCGATTGAAAGTACATTTTAGGACACATACTAGTGATAAACCTTACAAGTGCAATGTTTGTGGTAAAGCTTTTACACAATCACATATCTTGAAACAACATTTCCTTATTCACTCAGGTGAGAAACCTTACAGGTGCGAAATTTGTGACAAAAGATTTACGGCATCGTGTAACTTGAAAGTTCATATGCGTATACATACCGGCGAAAAACCTTACAAGTGCGAAACTTGCGGAAAGAAATTTACAGAATCAGGGAACTTGAAGGTTCATCTAAGAACACATACTGGAGAAAAACCCTATAAGTGCAATGTTTGTGGATTAAGTTTTAAACAAGCACATTGCTTAATTAGACATCGTGGAATTCATAATGGAGAGTGAATGAGATCCTCGGTATTTAGTATCATTCTCGAAACTCGAGTCTTTACGTGAAATATCATTTTGTAGGAAATTATTGTCACTTTGTGAACTTCGTTATAAATTATCGTTTATTCTGGCACACTTTATTTTGGCTATAATTATACTCTATGTTGTGCGCAGATTGGCAATAGCTGCGCAGATTTGTAATTTTCTAGCTGTGTATAAATGTAATACTCTCCTGTGCAATTTTGTGATTTGGAATCCCCCCCTTCACATGAATATTATTCTATTTCCTTAAGGAAATTCTTGTAAAAGATACTTGGAAAATATTCCACAGAAAAAATATGACTTTATCATCGAATATTATTTTTATATAAGCATCGAAAAATCAATCAATAACTCGTGGTACAGACCGTATATCTTGTCGGAAATTGATTATTTCAAAGTCAACAAGGTATGAAAAATGACGTGGGCGTATTCATTCTTTTATAAGCATCGAATTTTTATTAGAAACTAGTCTTAAATGACGCTATGAGTGCCCCTGGTTTTTAAACTTTTATATCTGAATCAATTTTCATATGATGCTTCGATGCCCACACTATTTGTGATCTCTTTTCTACTGTATATTAATTTTTTGAAAATTTTCACCGAGGATATTCTTATTCCAAGCCCCCTTTCCCGCTTATTATTTTTGGGAAAATGTTTTTAAAGTTCACTCTTTTGTCATAATTCTGCTGTATTAGCCTCCTTTTCAAAAAATTTCCACCCAGGACATTTTTATTCCAACCCCCCCCCCCCGCCGCTTATTTATTTTTACGATTTTTTCCACCCCCCCCCCCCCGACTATCAGGTACCCGAGAGTACAAAAGTATAGTATGAAGATTTAAAACAATAGCGCCATTTAATTTAGAAATGATAAATAATAAAAGGATTCAGAGATATACCAGTGCATAGATAGAGGTACACTCTATCTGAAAATTTAGGTGGAAGTTGAGGCTGAAACTTTTTGTGTTGAAAGTACGTATAAAGTCTATGATTTTCTTCCCTAGCAGTGCTGTTTTGTAGAAACCAGTTTTCAGAATTATAAACATTTCAAACAAGCATTTTTCCCTGTTATATTGTCAGTTTACTATTTTACTTACGTTTTTATAGCATTCAAATTATAAAAAAGAGAAAATCAACAAGTATGCCTAGACGAAAAACGACAAGATCTATTAAACGTATAAAAGTAGAAGAAGACACGAGTGAAGAAGATACTGGTCTAAATGATAATGATTGGCGAAAACAACATCGGTGTAAACGTTGCACCAAAGTCTTCATAAATACATCGAGTTTGAAAGTCCATATGAGGACACACAATCAGGAAAAATCTTTTGTGTGTGAGGAATGTGGTAAAACGTTTACGAACAGTAGTAATTTGAAAGTCCATTCGCACACTCATACGGGAGAGAAACCCTTTAAATGCGATGTTTGTGGAAAACAGTTCGTCAATTCAAGCAACCTAAAATGTCACAGGGTGAAACACTCCACTTCCAGAGCATATAAGCCACACCAGTGTGATTATTGCACAAAAAGGTTTGTAAACACCAGCAACCTTAAAGTGCATCTGCGTGTTCATACTGGTGAAAAGCCATACAACTGTAATGTTTGTGGTAAAACTTTTACCACGAAAGGAAATCTCACATACCATGTGACTCAACACCATCCTGATGATGATAAAGAAAACAAACAAATAAAAACACATGTTTGTTCGCAGTGCGATAAACGATTCATAAATTCGAGCAATCTGAAAACTCATATGAGGGTTCACACTGGGGAACGTCCTTACAAATGTTCACATTGCTCCAAAACCTTCATAAACACTAGTAATTTGAAGATCCACCGAATGGGATATGGACATTGAACATTATATTTCAAATATACATTTTCAGCCATGGATTTTGTTTGTATTGAGTTCTATTGTATTTTTGCATTCTATCGTTATTTTTGACTTTTTATAAAGTAATATCGTTCATTTTTCTCAAAGTTTTAAAACCACAAGTGGTTTTTACATCCTTTGAAGTACGGTTGGAAAGTAGTGTTTAAAAAACGCTGATTTGAGGCTTAAGACCAGGATCTAAAACTTCAAAAAATGTTCCAACAAGGCTGAGAATATGGACTTAAAGTCATTTAAAAGTTCGATGAAACATGGTTGAAGTACTGAAATCCTAGTTCTCGCCCGGGCTGGGGGAGGGGATGTATGATATAACATCTGTTGGAAATTTATCCCCTGGACATCGTTAGTTTTGACCCCCCGGACAAGCATCATTCATTTTGCCCCAAAAATAAGTCAAATTTGCAGAGTTTTCACTACCCCCGGGACAAAATATTCAATTTATCCTCCACCTCCCTCTGGTTATTTCGTTTTCCCAAGAAAACCCCACCAAGAAATTGAATCCTAAAGGAAAAGGCAAAGAAAGAGGTTGAATTTTTATGTTTCCTGTTAAGAACTTAGGTTATCATTGTCAAAGGCCTGGACTAAATTAATCCTTATGCAATATCTCATAATTATTTTATTTCTTTCAGACAAAAAGGAATTGATAAAAAACAGAAAAAAAATTGACTTGGTATAAATTTCGAGCCCAATCCGAGAGTTGTTGGTTGTATTGACTTTCAAATAGACAAGGTAAGGCCTTTCGTTTGATTTTTTATTTTCTTATGCACTGATGCTAATACACCTTTTCGACCGTAGCCGCCAATTGCTGCGCGGGCATTTTTTTGTACGCTTTATCCCACTGAAACCGTTCCAGTCCTTTTTTCGCACCTATAGACAATAGGAAAAGGTGTAAAAAAGGATTGGATCGAGTTTAGGGGGATAGTTGAATAATTAAGTGGCATGCGTCTGACCGCGCGACTACGGTCGAAAAGGTGTATATATATTATTATTATTATACAGATTTACAAGCTAGGCTCACGATGGGCCTCTAACCGATCTTCTTTCACATTCCTCTTGTAACAAATTTTTGTGGGTGGTTTTTCCATGCATCATTCAGTTTCTCTTTAAACGACTTAATCGATTGTGCGGATACAACTTCTCTTGGTAGTTTATTCCACGTTGGCACACATCTATAGTAAAACGACTTAGTTTGGGGTCCATTGAAGCCGTCATTAGCAAAGTTTGGTAAAAGCTCTTTGGAATGTCTTCGTTTAGGACGTGCACGGCTGATTAGTTTTGAAGTTATAGTATCTTTGTCGTAAAAGGAAAGATGTTTATAGACCTGCACCATATCACAAAACTGTCTCCGAAATTCGAGGGTTGGTAATCCAAGCCTTTTTAGCCTTTCACTGTACGGGAATGGTGTCATTTAAGGACAATTGACCTAGAAGGCCTAGTCTTTATTTATTTCATAATATTTTGATTGCTTGTAAATCCGTTAGCAAACAAAATGCCGTGAATGTATGAATATTTGGATATCCAAGGCTCATATCTCGGGATCTAGAAGCTTGTTCATAGCTCCTTGAATAGCTTTTAGTCCGCTGCGTGGACCTGCCTAAATGATCAAAGGTGCCCAATTATAAAACTTCAAACTAATTCGCTGTTAGACAGAATTAAGTAAAGCGGGGCCAAATTTGGAGGTTCTTTGATCACTCGTTGACAAAAAATGGTCAAAATCTTAAAAATGTGGATTTTTGTCAAAGTTATAAAATTTTTGCTTTTTTTTCACTTTTTAGCTTAAAATCTCGCTGAAAAGACTCACTTTTGATTTTTTTTGCTTGAGCATAAAGCCCAATCCAATTCCTACAAGTTAGGCCAAAAGTGACGATCTCTAACTCAAACTGGGCATTTACAAGACTCGTCATTGGCACTTAAAGGGTTAAGAGAATCTAGGTCTCTTTTCCCTCTGTATTTCCAGAACTCTCTATAAATCTAATACCTACTACCTACTTACAATTTGTGTTCAAGTGATCGAGACACAATTATTAAAATTCGTAGCTGCATCTATTTAGGCCTTTGGTATTTTTCACACACCCGATTTCATAAATTAATCCCGCTTGGTATTCTACCTTTCTTTTCAAACCCTTGGCCTGAAAAGGTACACAAACTGTAAGATAGTAGCGCGATTGTGAAACATACAAAATCAGAGACCTTCGAACCGCCATGATCGTTTGTCCTTTGTAGACGAAACTAGAACATCAATTGATCTCGAAGCATGATTGACAGACAATGTTTTCAAGTATCGTACTTTATAATGTTTGAATTAAAATCGAATTTCTTCTCCTTGGAAGGTGATTTTACATGATATCCAAAAAAAGAGGTTCTGATAAGATTACAAAATATAGTAGTTAAAATATATTTTTTCACATAAAAATGTCCACACAGAAATTCCTCATATCAAAATTATAGTTGAGTCTTCACACAGGCTTTTTGGACCTACCTGGAGGTCCTATAAATTAACCTCTGTCCGTTCGTCCGTTCGTCCGCCCGTTCGTCCGTCCGTCTGTTACCAGCTTTTCTCAGGATTGGCTCATTAGTTTTTTCTGATTTTTGGCACAATGATGCAAAATGGCAATGCCCAAAATGTGACGGAGCCCGATTTTCGAAAAAAAATCATTTCCGGCCAAAAATGCCGGAAATATGCCGGAAAAACCGGTTTTTTAGCATTTTCTCAAGATTTCATCATTAGTTTTTTTCTGATTTTTTGCACAAAGATGCGTATTAGCAATGCCCAAAACTTGGCCGAGTCCAATTTTTGAGAAAAAATCTTTTCCGGTCGAAAATGCCGGAAATATGCCGGAAATCGCCGTTTTTGCAGATTTTCATTGGACTTTTTCCTTATATTTCGTTTTTTTTTTCATGCATAAACATTACCACGATCAAGCATGATTCAATTGTCAATAAAACTGATTTTTGAAGCCGGAACTTTCTAAAAATCGCCGGAACAGCCGATTTTCGCCGGAAAAACAGTATTTCTTGAATTTCTTGAGCTGTACTTTATATTTTTTCATGAAATTTTGCACACTGATGCAAAATGTCAATACCTAAATTGTGACGAAGCCTGATTTTCGAAAAAAATTCATTTCCGGCCGAAAATACCGGAAATATACCGGAAAAACTGGATTTTTGGCATTTTCTCGAGATTTTATCATTAGTTTTTTCTGATTTTTTGCTCAAAGATGCTTATTAACAATGCCCGAAACATGGCCGAGTCCGATTTTTGAGAAAAAAATTTTTCCGGCGGAAAATGCCTGAAATATGCCGGAAATCGCCGTTTTTCTAGATTTTCATTGGACTTTTTCCTTATAATTGGTTGTTTTTTCATTCAAAAACATTTTTAATAGCGATGCCCACTATCAAGCATGTTTCAATTTTCAATAAAATTGATTTTTGAAGCCGGAACTTTTTTAAAAGCCGCCGGAACAACCTATTTTTGCCGGAAAGACAGTATTTCTTGAATTTCTCGAGCTGTCCTTTATATTTTTTTATAAAATTTTGCACACTGACACAATATGACAATATCTCGAAAAACATTTTTTTCCGGCCTAAAATGCCGGAAATATGCCGGAAAAACCGGTTTTTTGACATTTCCTCGAATTTTTATTTTTAGTTTTTTCTGCTTTTTTGCAGAAAGATGCGATTTTTGAGAAAAAATTTTTTCCGGTTGAAAATTCCAGAAATCGCCGTTTTTGCAGATTTTCATTGGGTTTTTTCCTCATATTTCTATGTTTTTCACACAAAAACATTATCGATAACAATGCTCACCATCAAGCATGATTCAATTGTCAATAAAACTGATTTCGACCAGAACTTTCTATTTATTTTTTCCCTACAACCCTTCCCTCTCCCCCCACCATCAATCAATGATGAATTTCTTGCGTTATGCATTTTCGCTAAACGCGAAATGTTTTCTGACTGATTTTTTTCATTTTTCTCCTTGCATTGCTATCTAACTTTCATCATCAGGTAGGTCCATTCAGCATCTAGCTTGTTTTTTATAAGAATACACTTTTAAGAATGTCCATGATAAAAATGGTCAAAAAAAATAAGAATATGCTAAGAATATCACCATCATGGAATTTTTAGACGTGTGTATTAAATGTTAAATCTAGTCTGAATTAGGATCCTAACCTAAAGAATGCTGTAAGAATATTTTAGGGTGATTTTCCCAAAAAAGTTAAGAATATCCATGATGAAATGGATTTACACCATTCTTATAAAAAAAAGCGTGTAGTTCACACGGGGAACATATTTGTTCGAGTTCAGGTTTCGAGTATAAGGCATTGTTACATGAAGGGAAAATGAAACTTGTTTGAGTTGAGAGACATTCAAAATGTTCGAGTTAAAGAAACTCCACTGTACTAAGTGATATACGTTCAAAGGAAATTTAGGACATAGATTTCGTCAGTTTGGTAGTCTACACAATAGATAGATCCAGGCTTTTAGGCCTTACTCTTGGTCTATAGGCACTGCTATAGGCGGCCACTAGTGACCCCCACCGGGAATTGCTTATTAATAGGTTTAAACATAATAGACAACATTCACAAAAGATGTTTATCGCAATAGAGATTTTAAATAAAAGAATTTTTAAAACACAGCTGATTGGCTTAGGTTTCGAAACTCTCTATTGTTTCATTAAAACCTCAGTGCGCATGCGATGTATCCGGAGAAACTCGATATTCAAAACAAGAGCAGTGCTCATATCCCGAAGAGTAGGAGTTTTATACGCTCGAAACGAAGGAAGATATGACGTAGCCTATCAGTTTGGTTGTTCGTTTAACGTATGAGATTGTAAATGTATCTGTTGGTCTTCTTCAATATCTTCTGCGCATGCTCGATGGATTCTCTCTCTTCCATTTGAAATCAACTGTAAAATTAAATCATTAGAAACACTATTAATCATATTTTCGACATATTCGAAGAAGTAGGCTAAACACGGTGATCGCATTGTAAAAATGAGTGATTAGGAGGTGTTCTAAGGCCTGTAATAGGGTTCCGAAGGCCCGACAAAGGAATTTGAGTCGCCGCGTTTGGCTTTGTAGGCTAAACGCGGTGATGGCCCTCAAATGAATGACCTGGCTAGTCATTAAACCGTACATCCTGTGCCCAAGTTCAGGAGTTGCCATAAAGCCATTATGGTAATAACCGGGAGCACACATTGCTATACATTGTAGTCATTAAAATATAAAGCTAAATAAAAAAAATGATAGAGTAGAGCTGCGAGTGGAGCTGCGTAGTTGATTTGCTTTGAAATTTTGCTGCTTTGATTAGTCAGTCATTTGATGGCTATGCAAGTTTCCCTCCACTGATGCAAGTTACCCGACTTCACGGTAACACTTCTGTCTTGCGCCCTTTTGGACAACAAGTGATATCGTCATAGGTACGTCATATTCATATCCATACATTGTACATATCTATACAGATTATACAACCTCACAAGTGAGATGTTTGTGGTAAATCAATCTCACTTTTTTTTGCCGGGACAATTGCTCCAGTACATTTTCTCCTGAGACATTTGACATAATGTTTCACATAATATTTTACTTCTTAATGTTTTTAATAGGGGTTGATATTTTCTTCAGAGAAAAACAAAGCTACTAAACCAATGCATTATATACTAAGGAACTTGATTATACAGTGACCATAATAGAAGCAAAGAGGAAAGATTAGGTAGAAAATTTTAGACTAAAAACGATTGGTAGCATGGCCTAGCAGTGCTAACGCAATCTCGCTTGTGAAGGTGTGGAATTATTGGATACAGGTGTAATGAATAACGTAATGAATTGATTGATATTGAATTATGTTCAAACTGAAAAATAAAATTGATACAAATTGGTCTAAGTTGATAAATTACAAATTTGATTGAAATGAGTTGACAAAGCCTTGATATGAAAAATAAAGTATAGAAAATAGCCTGCCAAATGTGAAGTGATATGTACAAAAAATAACTCCAAATGTTCAATGTAAATGTAAATGTTCAAAACTGGATGTACGAAACTTGATCTATCTTAAGTGGATAAATTTTGACTGAGATTAAATTTGGCAATTTGGCGAATTTGGCCAAAATCCGCCAAATTAAATTCTAGCCAAAATTTCCAAATTCGGCAATTTGTCAAATTAAATCCCCGCCAAATTTTTCGAAATTTCCCTTTCGCCAAATTAAATCCTCGCCAAAATTGAGAGAAAATCATGTTTTTTATACAGAAAATTATTTTTGCCTCTCTTTAAGCCAACCGTATACATTTTAACAAACTACTTTTACCTTTATAACCGATCTTATGTTACACGTATTATTTTTTCTATTCTGAGCTTCAACAAAACACCTTAATAGAAAACATTTTTTTTGTCTTTCGCCAAATTAAATCCACGCCAAATTTTACAAAATTGAGCATTCACCAAATTAAATCCCCGCCAAAAGTAGCATTTTGACCATTCACCAAATTAAATACACGCCAAAATTTATCCACTTAAGGTATATTGATTTCAAATGTTCATTGATTTCTTGAATATATAAAACGTATAACAAGTGCTTTGACTAAAAAAATCGAGCGACCTAAAAAAAAGAAAAATTTCCCCCTACTATAACGAGATACGTGTATAATAATTTTTCTTAATTGCTTTTCTTATAATAAATGAAAATGATGTCTTTTGCACGTTCGTGTAACCCCTGGAAGGGTTCAAATCAAACCAGAATACTGCGTCAAAAGTTTTTTATTTTCTAATTAAATTTTCGACCCTTTAGGTATCATCTGTGTAAAATTTCATGCTTTTATGCAACACGCTCCATCCCACCAACACAAGAAAAAAAGTGCGTATCCAATGGTTTCCTTTTTTGTTTCATGGAACAAAAGGAAAATCACTTGGTTTCGGCTTGATATAAGATTACTACCATACTTCATACGTGAAAAATTGTCCATTAAATCAATATGTAGCTCCTTTCTGTATCACTTGCTTGGCCACATTGGAGTCTTCATGACGAGCTTGATATTTCTTTCAAAACGTCTTCCGGAATAAAATCTGACATTCGATTTTTTTTGAAGTTATCGACCATTTTTTCAATGAACATGTCACATTTGAATAGATTGTCAAAACGATGCGCGATATTATCTAAAAACACTTGACCAAAGCCATGCAATAAATTCATTTCAAGCACGAAATAACAAGGAAGATAACCAACTTTTAAAGCATCTAATAATCTCTCGAATATTATAAAAACAAGTTTCAAATAATCTTCTGTTTGCTCAAGTTTCTCTAACTCCTCTTTTGGCGTGTTTTCCAATACGAAAAGATGAACAGTCTTCAGGATATACGAAGATAATTTCCGTTCACTTTTATCATCAATAAGACCATTGCTTTCTAAAGTAAAAATCAGTTTAGCTAAGAGGTAGCTCTTCTTTTGAAAGGGACTTTGCTTAAGCGCTAAGATGGTTTCAGCTATAGAGAAAGACAACCGCCATGTATTTTTTTCATCTCCAATCGCCTTTCGCACCAATAGACATCCAACCTCGCGAATTTCACATACAGTTTCTGGATCAGGGAAATGACGGTCTCTTATAAACCACTCTTCTGTGATTATGGGCCAGAAATCCATGTGGAAACACAATACCATGTCAAGCTTAACACCTTTCCAGATATTCGTAAACATTTGATCCATTTCATTTGTTTCATGTTCTCCTTCTTCTTCTTGTTCTTCTCCAAATAGATTTGCAGTTCCTGCTGGACACCCACGTTCAAATTCCATGCGCTGGAAAAAACTGAAATCACCTTCAATACCACTTTTTTGAAACAGGATGTCTTTAATTGTTTCTTCACCCATTAAAAAAGCCTTTACAGCTTTATATTTGTCATCTTCAGATGTTTCCGGAAATAGCCATTCAGATTCATCAGTATTAAAAATATAATAGCCTGGGTATTCTGTTTCCATCAACGATAAGTTTGCTTTTTCTTTTGAAAACATACCAATTACACCCATCATATCCACGTCAAAGTTTTTGTCTTCAACAGTGATCATTAAAGGGACTAGAAAAGCTCCTTCCGTTAAACTTCCACTTAGAATAATTTTTACGTCATTATGCTGAACTTCTAAAAACATTTTCCTGGCAAATTCATCACAAGCATAAAACTTATCTAAATATGCATACATTTCTTCTTTTAAAGAAATGTCATCCATTGTTGTCTCAATGAGAACCAGTTGTAAAAATATTTCATTAACTTATAAAACGATAAAACTACTCAAATCAGCTCAAACATCAATAATATCACTCAAGAAAGTCTCTTCAAAATGCACTGCCGTCCTCTCCCTGTTACCAAGTGTCGTCACTAAATATGGGAAATATTTATAAAAGCTTTATTTACATTTAGGCCTAATCTGAAGGATCACTTATACACATATCATTTATATCAGATCACATATACACTTTTTTTATGAGAACAATTTTATAAGACCAATGAGGCTCAAAATCGCCAAAAAAATAAGAATGGTTTGAGAACAATGCTGAGTCTAACATTTCCCAATTCAAGAAATTTAGGGGTCAAAGTAGTATATACCTTAAAACCCTATAAATAATGGTTCATATTGAAAAATGTTTCCTTGGACGATTAATTTAATGATAAAAAGAACAACCAGAAGCTTCATGTTTTGATGTTGTTAAAAACTATATATTCGACGCACACTACAAGAGGTCATCTTCAGAGAAAAATTTTTATTAACAAACGAAACCTTTTTAAAAACAAATTTTCAAAAACGATCAGTAGAATAGTGCTAAAAAACAATTAAAAACAATGCGATAAAATGATAGAGAAGATACACGTTTTTTTTTTATTAGAACACTTAAAATTTGGCTGAGCCTGGATGTGCTTATTTTTTTAGCAATTTTCAGCCTTAAATGTTCTTAAATGCGTTCTTAATTTTTCAGACTACTCTAAATCGACAATATCATGCAAAATAAAGAGCATATAAAATTGGTACAATTTGGACAATATTTGACTATCGATTTTAGATAATCCATGCCTAAGTTGGGTTAAAACTGCTTGAAAAGAAGAAAAATTGTAGTTTCTTGTCATTTTTTTCCAAACTGAGGCTGGGCATGTTCTTACGATGTTCTTAATTTTTCGACGAATTTCAGCCTAAATGTTCTTATAAACTGGGTTCTAATAAAAAAAAAACGTGTACATTAGGGACTAAAATAATTGAAACGTGATGGTTCTTATAAAAAATAGGATAAATACCCCTGGCAATTATTTTAAAATGTCAATACAGAAGGGCAAACACTTCAAAATAGATCTAAACTACTTTTTTCTACTTCTTTAATTGTTTGCTAACTATCTCTATAGAAAATGTTACGGAAACCCAGGATTAGCCGCCTACTAATAGAAGAAATCATTATAATATTAAAAAGTCACAAGGTATAAAGGTTTCATTTTTTTGAACCCCCGGTTTCAATACAAAATAAGCTCAATCTTCTGCCACCAATAATGGTGGCCAAGTTTTTCCGTTGCATGTAATGTTTATGCGTAAATATTGCATCATGAACATCATGGATATCGAGAATAGTGTGGAAGTGAAACATAAATAGCTTTGTGATGTGTAACCAAATTAAAAGAAAACATAACACATTTTTCTTTAAAAACAATATTTGGACCTCTTACGTGTCTTTTTCTGTCAAGAGATCTTGAAAAAGACACGTATGAGGTCGAAGTATCGTTAAAGAAAAAAGTGTCATGTTTTATTAAGAATAGTGTATATATTGTTAGGCTATACGTCATATCTTCCTTCGTTTCGAGCGTAAAACTCCTTCTCTTCGGGATATGAGGGGGCCCCCCCAGCGGTTTGCGTGAATGCGTGAATGGGCTTTTTTGGTTGCGTGAATGCGTGAAAATCGAAAAAAAATTGCGTGAATGCGTGAATTGAAAAAACTTGCGTGAACGTGAAAATCCATATTTCTATTGCGTGAATGCGTGAATCTGCCCTGTTTTTTGTGTGAACGCGTGAATTTTTCCTTTTCACAGTTTGTAGAAAACCCCAAGGTGCGCACCTATCCCGAATTCAAGGGATGCCAGGTGAAGGTGCACAAAAAAATCAGCAACTTTCAAATTCTCTATTTTATATAACGATTCATGATTTAAATGCGCTTTCTAGCAATCTAGACACCTTAAATTTCCAGATTTTTTCGCTCGGGCCAAACATGTATTGGCCCTCAAATCTTAAATAACTCTAATTTACCCCCTTGAAAGTGTTTGTTTAAGATAAAACCATGGTTATGCATGATGAGTGATCCAGGGCTAGGGCCAGCCAGCGCTAGAGCCACTGGGGGCAGGAGGCGGCCATGACTTCACCACGTTATTTCAAAGAAATTTCTACCCATGATGTAGACTTTAGTTTAACCTGATTTTTTGGCAAAATTAGTCTGAAATGGAGTCGTATTTAAGCACATCAGAGGGTTAAAATAGAAATTTTCTCCTGTCGGCGCAAAACATGGTTGCGCCTCCTTAGTCGCACTATGTTTTCGGCCCCTCCACGTTAGGAAATTAATTCGCGAGCCCTGATTAAAACCTTTCTTTTAAAATTTTTTTGATCGCTTTGCTCGCAACAAATGTTCATTCTTTTACCTTATTTTACAAGCTATCAAGCGATCGTACCTTGCCTCTAACAAATTTAGACTACATTCTTTTTCAATGGTGTTAAAGAGAGCATTTTTAGCCAAACGCGAGTGACAAAAATGCAAAAATTTCCTCTCTGCGTAAACCATGGTTGCGCCTCCTTACCCCTGAGCTAAGCATCTTTGGTGTATCCTCTCCTCGAGTTGTTTGACCTATTTTTGATAATGTTTTAAGCTATTTATGTACAAAAATCGCCTGTGGCGCATATCTTTTCACTTATTATCGCGATACGTTAACTGCAGAAGCTTAACCTTTTCCAAACGATCGTGACAAGTTAGAAGAATCAAATATTTTGCGTGATGGCATGTAATTAAAGTTGAAAAATTACGTAACGCTTTCTATTTGGGGGCTTCTTATGACGCTACCAAAAACGCGGTGTTTTATAGTCAGGTCTACAGGAAAAAATCACTGCTGAGTTAAGTTTTTCTCAAGTGCATGACCAGATCCGGTCGAATAATATCTCGAGTACAGCCTTGTCATACTTTTTTATGCAAATCGAACGTTTTACTCCATAATGGCGGAAATTACGTAAATACGTAACTTGCTAAAGTCAAGACCTCTATTTTTGACATTTTCCCCGATTTTTTCCGAAAATTTCCCCGATTTCCCAAAAAATTGTGTCTGCGTGAATTTCGAGAAAAACTTGCGTGAATGCGTGAATTGCGAAAATTTTTTGCGTGAATTGAGGACTAATATATTGTTTATTTCCGGTTTATATGACATGCAATTTTATAAGAGCAATGTCATACCATAGCAGAGGAATCGGGCGTTCCCGCACCGAAATTACTCATTTCAAACACTCCCACCTCATCCACCACGGTGTATTATTGAATCATTTATGAACGCTCGTTTCCATACGGTTCTATCCAAGCTGGCACACAACGTTATTTAAACGTTCATCTGACGTTATATGGACGTTGTGAAACGTTAGATAAACGTTGAAGTAATGCTGTGTGCCTGCTGGGATGACCCACTTTGCATGTGAATGTCATACCATAACCACTGTCTTTCTCCAAATATATCTGCCACAAAATAAAAATAAAGTCGAGTTACCTTTGTGTTCAAGTGATCGAGACACAATTATTAAAATTCGTAGCCGAAGGTCTCCTTAAGGGCTCTGGACAATTTTTCGATTTTACACCAACTTAAATGGCAATTTCTGCATTTTAAAAAGATTGGTGTATAACTTTTTTTATATGTCCTGTTAAACCTACCTTTTTAAAATTTAAAAATCGAAAAATTGAGATGAAAAAATTAAATGAAGAAGAAAACGAAGAGTTTTACGATAGAAGAGTTTCATTTCACCTTTCAAAGCTCTAATCTCGGTAAAGATCAAACATTTTTGGCAATTTTCTCTACTAAATTTCCATAGAAAAACAGCTATAACTTGGGATGTAGCTAAATAGAAAATTTTTCCGAAAAAATCTAAATAAAGAAATTATTTGTCATTAGCTTAAAAAAAGTTTGAGACAATAAAATGATTTCCCCAAAGAGATTAGGCTTTTTTTTGTGAAAAGTATATGAATAGCGTCGTTTTGACGTTTTATTAAGGTCCATGCCACACTTATTCCCTAATTACTCATGATGTAATTACTTAAATTCATTTTGTCAAAAGCAGTTTGTTCTTAAACATGTCAAAGAAGGGAAAACATAAGGTTTTATCTTCAAATTCTGAAATTGATTTTTCACTATGACCAAAGCCCTTAAGTTTGGTGCTTTTCTCACATTCGATTTCATAATGTATCCCGCTTTGTAATCTACCTTTCTTTTCAAACCTTTGGCCCGAAACCCGGGAGGGGGGTTATTTTAGACAAAATGGGTGCCGGGTATATGCGAGCCACACAAAGGTCCCTTTTTCACACCCTCGAAAGTCCCTCAAAGAGGTACAAAATCATTTAAAAGCATTTGTGAGTCACTGTAAGGGTTCCAAAATTACGAAATCAAAGATTGACTCCCTCAAAGGGTCAATAATCCTTGAAATTTGGACTAAAATTTAAAAATTTTGGCTGAAATTTTGGTGACACAGACTCTCTAAGGCTTGCATAAACGTCAAAAAACGGACAAATTTTCGAAATTCAGTCTCTCTAAGAGTTGATTTTCAAACTTTGGCTCAGACATACCTGTCCAGTACCCCCTCCCCGGGGCCCGTAAAGGTAGAAAAAGGTACCTGTCTAACATTATTCAAAATCGACCTTCGAACCGCCATGATTATTTGTCCTTCGTGAACAAAACTAGAACATCAAATTTTTCTCGAAGCATGATTGAAAGACAAAGTTTTCAAATATCTTAGTTAATCTTGTTTATTTCTGCCCTGGGAAGTTGGAAAGTTTGAAGCGATTTTGCATCGGAAAAAGGTATCCAAAAAAGTGGTTTTGATAAGATTATAAAATATATTAGCTGAAATCTATATTTCCACATGGAAATGGCCGTAGAATAAAATATCAACTTTAAAAAAAAGCTTTAAGTTAATAAATGATTAAGAATATTTACAAAATGGGTCTGAAATTTCTCTAATAAAAATTACTAAGAACCCACCAAAATAAAGTATGCTGAGAGGAAATTTAGAGAGAACCTCACCATTAAAGACCGGTGTTTTTCATTCTGTTACTAGTCCCATCTATTTGACAAATCAGCCTTCAGGAAAAAATTTCAGTCAAATTAAACGTCTCAATTAGTTAATACACGGTTTTGGGTTTACAAGTTTTAAAAAGGTGGCCGAAGTAAAATTTTGCAAATCAACTTCAATTATCCATATCTATCACTGATCAAAAGTTCAAGCTTGTCAATTTTGAGATTTTAAGGGGGGCTCCTTCCCGAAGATGCTTCTATAGTAAAAAAATAGGAAAACGGTTGACAGGTTAAGTTCCACTAGTTTTCATTCGTTTTTTGGAGGGGTGTACGGGGGTCACTCAAAACCAAAATACCGATTCATTTTTCTTGAAACACTGTTAAAATCCAACAGCAGTCATATTGTGTTCTTTTTCTATTTCATTTAATTTAGGTTTGTTCAAAAATGTAAAATACTACAGTATATGATCAACTAACAACCCAGCTGATTCAAAACCGCAAAGAAACGTTATTAGGTAATAACGACACGATTGTAAGGGAACGGATGATAACGACCAACCTTGTAAAGGGGAGATCACTATCAGGTATGACTTTAATCGTAGTCAATTCAGAGGCGTAGCCACGAGTTTTAGTTTCACGATGCGAGATTGGAAAATTTTTGACCTTTTTTAGGGGAAATTTTCAAAGAAAATTTTGGACTAAGAAATGTCAAACAGCTTAAAGGAGGCCTTAAAAAGGTCAAAGGTAGCCAGAAAAAGGTCACAGAACTGCATGCAACTTCGCATTCTATTGAGAAAACTTTTTAGTCAATTTTTATGTTGAGGGGGGGGGCAACCGCCCCATCCCTACTCCCTCCGGTGGAAACGCCACTGCAATTAGTTTTACACGATCAAAAAGTTATAAAGAAACACCAATAAAGTAAAATTGGTCCATTGTGTCCATTTTAAACCCCTGTTACTTTGGAGGGCTACGACTATTGGTTCTTGGCCTCTTAAATTCATCAACCCTATCATTCCAACTGTGTACTACTTTTAACTATATTATTTACTTTTTTTGGAATAGCTAGAATAGCTAGATTATGAACGAGGGAAGTCATCAATGAATACTTTCAAGATATTAAAATTTTACCCTATTTGCTTATGGACTTGAAGCACAAATGTTCTCTGTCATAAAAGAGATTCATAGAAAAGAATTTGGGTTTGTGATGTCATCCATAAATTCATGGCTGACCATTGAAAAAATACCGTCCACTATAAATTTACAATTGAAGTTGTTCCAATAAAGATTTTTCAGTTCTGCTTTGATTTTCTGAAAGCCAAAAAGAATATCTTTGAAGATGTTTACTGAGGATACGTAGCTCAATGGTAGAGCAAATGCATGGTTGTGAGTTCTGGTGGCTGGTCAGAAGACAACATGAGAGTGCCTGTATTTACTTCGTTGTACTACTTAATCTCTTTTTAAAAATTGCCTGATGAAAGCAATGAAAATTTAGAAGCGTCCAGGGCTAATCTCCAAATCAAAAAAAAAAGAAGGGATGAGGCTTTTGGACGAGTTATTAGTTTGTTTTATAAATCCTCATCATCAGCCTCACTATTTTTCCTTCTTTATCACATTTCTCCCAATAGAAGTTGAATTTCTAAAATATATTATGATCGATCAAATTAAGAAAAAATGGGGCGTTCTGATGAAAAACCCTGATACAAGTACCAAATGGGCCATTTCATTTTATATCAATACAAGTGTGGATGAACATTTCCAAAAGGTAATCCGAGAAGAACTTCCACGGAGTCTAAGAAAGTGTTTTTTCATTTTTCAATCATTTTTCGAGGGGGAAATGGCCCAATCTTGTTTTGATCATTTTTTAGAAATCTTTTTTTGTCTCTAAATAGATAGCGGTTGAATCAATTTTCCAAGATAATAATCTCAATTTAGAAAACTTTTGCTGTTCTAAAGAAAGCTCTTACTCTAGTATTTTTGTCTAAATTACAGTTGTCCTATTTTACACTTAGTGGTTTCATAAGAATTCGTGGTGAAAAAAAAACAACTAAAAAACGTCTAAATTCAACAAAGATACAGTCAAAATATATCAGAAAGCAAGGAATACTCAAAATTTGGAAAATTAAGAAAAAGAACTGAAACTTGAATATTACCACACCCTTAGGATGATGAAAATTTAACCGTACCTGAAAATAAATGGAAGAAATCTCAACCTCACTAAGGGTCCGAAAAATAGGGAAATATGAACTTTTTAGCCCTTGAAAGATTGAAATTTGCTCAAAAGCACTGCCGACAAAATTTCTTCTACACTTAGTATAGTTGATTGATAAACAGTTGACCTTTCCTTGCCTTAATAAGGTACATCCTTTTTCTTTAATAAGCATAACATTTATAAGCATATGCAGACTCAGCTTTTGATACCTAAACAATGGCTCTATTGTTTGAGAACAATAGAATGCTAAGCATAATACGAGCCTGATAAAATGGTAGACATCTGCTTATAAAAAAAAATGTCAAAGAGAAGTGCTTATCAAAAAATGTACGACTAGCATCTCTTTACAAAGAAAACACAGAGAATTTTGAAATCACGCGAGTGAATGTCCTCTAAAACGCTTTCAAAACATGGATTTTGAAGAGATTGTACTGATTTCGTATTTCTCTATCTGATTGATCGAATATTTTTCATTAGATGAAAATCTTGAAATTTTTGTTATTGACAAGCACATCCCCTTCTCACAGACCCGGTAGGATTTCTCAACCAGTAGGGGTAAAAATAACGAACTGAAACTCGATGGGGAATGATGTACTCTTGTTTTTTTTTAATTTAGGGGTTTGAATTCTATTGTTTTCGAGCCAGAAAATTCAGTGGGGATGGAAGAAATAGCACAATATTTTGCAGTGAGGATTTGATTTTCCACTTGCGACGATATCTTTGCCAATTTTTATTTTGCGAAGAGGTCCCAACGGGTCTGTGAGAAGGCGGTGTACAAGCTCGAGCTTTTCGTAACCTAGGCTAGTGGTAGGGTTAGACTTAAGACTCCTAGATGGAAATGAAGCCACTCAATTCCCATCTAGAACGCCCGCGCGTGGTTTTTACACAAACGCCGGATTAAAAGTAAAATCTATCGCTAGATTTCAGAAAGTGCAGTCCAAAAAACAAAGGAACCGCTAGATACAATCCGTTCTCATGATTGCAGCCTGTTCTTGATGGGAAATGAGTGGCTTCAATTTCTCTTACCTGGGAAAGGTCAGAGATTCTACCTTAGCCCTGGGGGCTTTAAACTCAATAAGGGTTAAGTCGAACGAGGTGGAACAAAAATAGCCTTTGATCTTTGGATGATGACAGCGAATGACTATGTTGTATAGGAATTTGTGTTTTGATTAGCAGTTTTTTTTTGGTTGGTTTTCATTGATTTAATATCCTTTCAACCTTTGCCTTGTTTTGACTTCTGAGAGAGACTGCCAGTGCTTTTGTAAAACACGTTTCTTTTGTAAGAACATCCAAAATGTTTGGAACCTTGATCGAGCTTAAAAGATTTCTTAAAATGTTCTTAATTTTTCCATTTTGCAAGTATTTTTATGAGTATTTTCCCAAGAAATCAGGCGTTTTAGAGTCAATGAAAGCCTTAGATTGCTCTCAACATTTCGACTTAATCCTCATCGAAGTTCTTATATAGTTTGTTGTTATAAAAAACGTGTGCGACATTAAGAATGTGACACAGCAAGACTACACAAGTACCAATCATTTGGGTCACTTCTGAAAACAAAGCGAGACGAGACTGGCTATTTGCAACTCTTTCAACAATTTTTGTTGATTTTCCGTTCGTCAGATCAACATTGTTGGTCAGATTTAGCATTCAACATTCAAGTAGTTTCATATTTCAAGAGCTGATTTTTGTGATTCATTGCTATTATATGTGTATGGTTTAGTTTCTGTTGAGATAATGATGTCTTTAAAAGTATTTTTTTCATATGTTTTGTCTTCTTATACAGGGCGTTTACAGCTAGAACTTGTTTATAGTAGTCTGGAGTCCAATTAAAGGCCGGTCTCTACTTTCGCGCGACATGAGCGAAAACTTTTTGACATTTTTGTAAGGTCGGTTGAAAAATGAAGCAATTCCATTGGTCAAAATTCACGTAACGGTTGAAAAAAGTTGAACTTCCTTTAACTTTTTCTTTTTGTTTGCGCGAAACTTTTTTCTTCAGGCATAAAAGGTTGAGAAAAAAAATGTCGCCCATTTCGCACGAAAGTGGACACCGGCCTTAGGACTTTTTGATAGACTGTATGATAGTCGCCCGATAGTTCTCGATCTTGAACTATTTGCCGCGGTGATGGGTTTACCAACTGACGGTATGCGCGGTTAAAAAAATGGCTTTTGGAATAGCATCCTTACAGTGCAGCAAAAAATTGGTAAAATTCATATTCTCAAGTTTTCAACTCTTTAATCACAAAAACAATTTTAAGTTTCTGGCAAAAATTTGCTATTTTTCCTGGATTTGCTGAAATTTCCACCCTTACAGTGCAATTCTTTTATCTTGAAAAAAAAACCCTTTACCGCCTCAAATACCCGTAGGTCAATTATTCCAGGAGCTGGAGCTCAACTATTTTTGCCTTTACTAATTCTGATGGGGGAAAAAGTAGCGCCATCATTCATATCAGAAAGCGAAGATAGTATACGGCAGATTTTCTGACTATCGGTCAATTTGCCCGACTGCACGATCTTTCAAAAGTGTCTCTTTGTCAATGAATTACCCGGGAGAAAAACCAGTATATTATGGTGGCGATTCTATTTATTTTCTTCATTGTCAGGCTTTTACATGTTCATGGGGTGTTCGACCTCTTTAAACACTTTTTAGTGTCACTCGGAGCATTAGCCACAATAAACTATCGAAAGAAACGTACATGACCTCTCTTAACAGCACCAGGGTTCAAGCCTCTGCTTTTTTCTTTCGGTTCTACAACCTAACCTTGTTTTTATTCGACCTAGGTCTTCAAAGACCTAGATCGAAGGATGGCGATGATGACATGCCCATATAAGATGCATCTTCGTCATGAATGGTTTAAAGAGTCATTAATCACCATATCTCCATTTTAGCTCATGTTATACGGGCTCAGATTTTTATGAATTTATTATTGGATTTTTACCAGATTCATGAATCACCAAGTTCCTGGTTCTTTGCCGGATAGTTCATTGACATAGTTACATTTTTTGCAATAACAACTGTAAACTAACTACCTCGTATAATGATTTATAAAATTTACTAAAATTATAATGTTTTATAGCACCATATTATTGAGACGTTTTTTAAAGAAAAATGGATTTGCAAGCTCATGATAATATTGTGATTTTATAATATATTATAGATCCTTGGAATTATGTCACTTTGATTAGATGTCTCTGAGCAACATCAAATAACAGTAAATCTTATAAAGTTTGAAATGTTGCACGCAAACGTTAATAAGATATTAATATATATACAAGTCTCTCTCAGCCCCTCGATTCTGTAACCTTTTTTTTAAATTTTTTCCTAAGAAATAGGGTGTTTTTGAGTCCACAAAGCCTTAAAATGTTCTTAATATTTTGGCCAGTGAATCCATGTTCTTATAATTATAGTTTGTTCTTATAAAAAAACGTGTATGTGTTTTGATTTTTCTTCATAGAATAAAATATACGAAATATATATCACTGTATTTGAATGAGTTATCTTCTAAAATATCTATCCATCTCAGAAGGTTTCCAACGCAGTGAAGTATATAAAAGAGGTATTTTCGTCTCAAAATTCTACATAATTCATCGAAATTCAAGAAATTGCTCAAATTAGCTGTTAAAAGTCCTTGGTTTGGCCACTGAAAATAGCGACATGGAAAACCTAACATTTTTCAGGATGAATTTAACCATGATCACTCGAAGTCAACACAATTTGGAGTATTTCAAACTACGATATAGTTGTTATTTAAAAGTATTAAATTTAACATCTATGGATATTCTTGACAAAGTACTCGCAGCTGAAAATCGAACATTCGAAATTGTTGCAACTGTGGTTTGTTTTACACTAGCTGCTTTTATCATATCAGCAAATTCGGTTTTTATTTTCACACTCTTAATGACTACCAAACGAAAATTGACATTTGTGCAGCGTTTGTTCTTGTATGTTTCATGTATAGATTTAATAGCTGGTTTTATTGCCATGCCTATGATGGGCGTAAGTCAATATCATGGTTTAACATGTTTACAACAAGCTTCGATGATGGGGGCGGCAGTTTTTGCTGTAGTGGCGGATTCATGTGGCGTTTTAACTATCTCTTGTTTACGTTATCATTCGATATTGAAACCAATGCGTAAAATCAGCTCTAAACGAATAATATTTTTCCTGGTACTTCAAATTTTATTTGCTTTAGCGTGTAGTATGCTTTTCTTGTTTTGTTATGTAAAACTTGGTACTATTACCATGTTTCAAGTACTGGGACATTTGGCTGGCGCTGTTGTATCCATACTCAACCTTTCAATACTTATCACCGTATTTTTAACACTGATCGGAATCGGGAAACTCAAAAAGACGGAACTAAGTCTAGTTGATGAAACTAGACTGAGAAACCAACACAAATCAACTAAAACATTACTTATTATAGCCTCAGTAATGACTTTATCATTTATAATGCAAGTACCATCTTTAATAATATTAAGCCAGAGTTTGGCACAATCTTCGCTTTTATCAGGAGAGACTTTCATATGGACGAAACGAAATGCTGATTTTTCAACTTTGGTTTCTTGTTTAAATACTGGTTTTAATTCAGTGATTTTGATTTGTCGTAGCAAGAAAATGAGACGTTATGTTAAGAAACGGATTTCGTTAATTTTTACGTCGTCAAATTCGGCAACGTCGGACTTAATCCTTAATGGAAGACCAAGTTCTGGTGATTCTGCTGGACACATGTGAAGAAAATGAGACGTTGTTTTAAGAAGCAGATTTTATTAATTTTTACGTCGTCGTCAAATTCGACAACGTCGGATTTAATCCTCAATGGAAGACCAAGTTCTGGTGATTCTGCTGGACACATGTAGGGATGTAAAGAAGCACTTATACCATAAATTCTTAAATAAAAGTCCCCTTTATAGCACCCGCTCTAATAACCGCCCCCTTTAAATGCAAAAAGAAAAGGCTAAATAGACGATTTATGATATTTAGGATATTTTGATATTTAGGATATTTTGATATTTAGGATTTACTGTATTCAATTTTGATTTATTTGATGAAAATACTCTGTTTAAAGTATTTGATTTTTTTATTTTCATAATATCGAAAACATGCCAAATCGTCAGTACGTTTGTTATTCGTGCGTTTATGTATGTGTGTTTTTCTGCGACGGGGTCGGTTAGCCTAAATGATTTGTCTAGATCATGGACGACTGAGGACGATGGTAAAGAAGTACTTTTAATGCCCTCGATTTTGCAGGTTGTTCCAAATCAATCCGGTCGCTCCGCCGTCCTCAAAAGTGCAAATACTCGCTATTGAAAAGTTAAAAAGGTGTTACATAATGCAACCATGGAGGACTTAACTTCTTAGAATATATCAAATTAACCAAACAAACACGATGAATTAATGGGTAAAATCAAATCTAGAACATACGTTTTTTTTATAAAAATGGTGTAAATCCATTTCATCATCGATTTTCATAACTTTTTGGGGAAAATTATCCTAAAATATTCTTACAGCATTCTTAGGCTAGGATCCTAATTCAGACTAGATTTAACATTTAGTACATACGTCTCAAGCATAAAATGGCATTTTTGTGATGAAACCCCCTTACTGGGGGTTACAATTTTTAATTTAAAATGATCCAAAAATTGCAATGTTAGCTTGAGTAGCAAAATTCCATGATGGTGATATTCTTAGCATTAATTTTTTGGTCATTTTCATCATGAACATTCTTATAAAGTGTATTCTTATTAAAAAAAGCGTGTAATCTTCCCTACGGCTAGGAAAAGCTACCATTTAAAAGTTTGAAAGAAAACTTTTAGCTGATTTCTGTTGCCAATTGTAGTAAATCTTTTTCTCAAATACACTCCTGTCTCACAGCCCCGATGGAGTGAAAATTTTTATCGAAATCCCAATGGGGATAGAAATTCTATTGTTACCAAGTCAAAAAATCCAATGGGGATGGTTTTGGAGTGCAATTGCATTCCCTTGAGTTTCAAATGGAGATAAAAACTATACTCAATTTCCCAATTGGTCAAATTTTCCAGTGTGACGGGGGTCTTATCGGGTCTGTGACACAGGGTCGTTCCAATTACAGAATTGATAAGTGGTTCAGACGTGATCGACAATAAATAGATTTATTCTTGTGTTTCTCTGCACAATGCACCTTTTCGACCGTAGCCGTCAATTGCCGTGCGGACATTTTTTTGTCCGCTTTATCCCACTAAAACCGTCCTAGTCCTTTTTGGGCATCTATAGACAATAGAAGAGTGCGTCAAAATAGGATTGGATCAAGCTTAGGGGGGTAATTAAATAATTAAGTGACACGCGCCTGACCGTGCGACTACGGCCGAAAAGGTGTATTAAGAATGCTCAATACTTGAGTAGAGCTTGTTACATAAAGATTAAGAAACAATATGTATATAGATTTCAATAGATTGTATATTATCTTTTCATTTATCTAGGGTATATAATATTGTATTACATTTACATAAGTACAAATGGGCTGTTCCAAAAAATTTCCATACAGGGAGGGGGTAGACGAACCTTAACCTTTTCAAGTTAAAACAAATTTCTTGGATATCCCCTGGAAAATAGCAAAATTTGCAAAAAAGACACTGGAAAAAATTAATTTCATCTCCTAAACTAATATCAGTCGTTTGCCCACTGGAAGTTTAAGAATAGCTTTTTACCTCCTGGAAACATGAAAAAATACTTCTTTAGACCTCCTGGAAATTCTTCTCAGTTTACCCCCTTGGAAAAGTTCGTCCATCGCCCTCTGTATGGTTATAAAATGGAATGGCCCAATGTTAAACAACCAGCTGTATTTATATGTAATATATTATTTTCTTGTTACTCTTCCTGCGAAGGATAAGCGTAAAATGTAAAATCGTGCGTCCATCCGTTGCCGCCTCCGTCCTCTTGTCGTACAATGCGATATTTCCAACCTCCAGCTTCTACAAGAGTAAATAATCAGCTTAAAGGGACATAAAAGTAGTAAACATTGCAAGAACCACGTGTCATTAAAGAGAACAATTAAAATCACGTGTCCAAAACAAACTTGTAAAACAATTGAACAATAAAAATTAGCCATATTTGTTTTGATTTTTGATTTTGACATGTGACATTTGTTTTGATTTTGTATCCGCTGCATACAGCTTGTTTACAAATTTCGCAAGTACTGTTATGTCCCTTTAAAGGTTTTATTTTTACATATATCTGTTCCCGTTTCATATCAGACACATATTTCATATAAGGACAGTGTCTGGCTATTGTTATATTATGCTGATATAAACAAAAATTGTTATTCTTTCCCTCTTTCTAATCATCTTGCTCCACACCCGTGTCAATCCAATGTGAAAAAACTTGTAAATTAAAATTGACGAGTAAGCAAATGATATCACTCTTATTTAAAAACAAAACCTTTAAAATTTACTCATCTGGGGAAAAAGTCAAACAGGATTTCGTAAAGGGTATGGATATGTAAATGATGCAAATGATGGAAATGGTTCTAGTGACTACCAATTGTGAATCCATTTCTTTTGTTACCATTTCGGTCTCTTTAAGGGTAACTTTTTCTCAAAGATATACCTTAAGGGAAGAAATTTTGCTGGGGAGAAATTTACAGGTCATTCGTAAAAATAAATTCCGGCCAAATTTAATTTTGTTTCAATTTAGTCTCTATTTCTCCTAAAAACCCTTTTTTTTCAGCTGAAATATTGAACAAAAATGGGTCGTTTGCCAAAATAAATTCCGCCAAATTGCACCAAAATTAGCGAATGAGCTCAATCGCCAAAATTTCTTGAGGTAATCTGTCTAAGGCTCAGTTTTCAGAGGTATGATCTGTACTCTTAGGTTCCAAATAAACGGGGGGCTGGAAAATTTTCGAAATTTTAATAAACGGGGGGGGGGACCTAATTGCCGGGGGGTTGAAAATATTACTTCTGAAAACCCAAAAATAAGGTAAATATAGGCTAAAATCAGGCTTTTTGGAGAAAAATAAGGGGACTTCTTTTTGAAAACTGAAAATATTCTTAAAAATTAATAAGCGGGGGGGGGGTGGTCCTAATAAGGTACAGGAGAGTTAGAAAATTTTCAAAAAATTACCAAGCGGGGGGGGAGGCGTTTATTTGGAAGAGTACATACCAGACATTCTACAGCCCCTAGTACTCTCCCGGTGAGGAGTTAATAAAAAGTGAATTTACCGTTGTCAGCATGACCGACTCCGTAAGGTTCAGTACCCGGTAGTTGTTCATCATAAGCATAAAATGTAAAGTTGTGCTCCCATCCAGAGGTTCCTATAATTCAAAGCATGAAGATTAAAATACAAAACTGACGGTATGTGCGGCGAAAAAAATGGCTTTTAGAATCGCACCCTTAAAGTGCATTTTTTCAAATTATAAACTCTTTTAGAGCAAGATTTGCTGAAATCTCCACCCATACAGTGCATTTATCAAAATTCCATCCTTACAGTGAATTTCTGCTATTTTGAAAAACATACCCTTAATCGCCGCACATACACGCACATACCCGTCGGTCAATTTGCCTCACTCCCTCCCCCCGGGGAATATAAGAAAAAATCTCAACATTTATCTTCCAGAATAGATTCTTTGTTTTGAGTTTGGCAACTGCGGAAAGAGGAAAAGGTTTTTTTAATGTCATCATCGGTTATAAATGTTTTTTGAGAAATTATCTGATTATATTTCATCTTGAATTTCTAAATTTGAGAATCTTCATTATTAATCTTTCAGCCGTATCTTGATTGAATAAGAAAGATTGCTGATTTGAAACTTTGTACACTAAAGCCATTTCCAATAAAAAGGAGACTATATTATATTTTTCCTCTTTAATCACGTGATCAAAATTCTACATTCTCATAGCTCCGTTAATCATCTCCGAATTGATCCAAAAGAATCATTTTAGATCTATCATTTTATTTTTACTATCCAATCAAATTAAAGCATTTTTTCCTTTCAACCAATAGGAAAGCATTATTTTACCTGCGTCATCACCATTCTCAACTCTGCTTCGATAATTATCACCAGGCGATCCTGCATCACCGATACTCACAGGAATGGCGCCTGGTGCTTTTGATTGTAATCCATAGAAACTGAACGAATGATCGAAACCTTCCTCCTGCAAAAGAATGTGTAAGAATAAAATAAAGTTTTTGTCTAATACTCACTAGTTCCATTTATACTGAGACGGAAAAATCGTCTGAGAGGAGTAGTTTGTAAATGGTGATCTGTGGAGGAGATACTATTTATTGAAACATGAATGGAAAGTACACTCCTCCATAATGCTCATTTTCTAAATTTCTCATCTTAGACAAATTAATCTGTCTCATTATAAATAGAACCACTGAGACTGTACTGACCTTTATAAACCTTAGATACAGTTTTTCCAACCCGGCCAAGCAAAATCATTACCGAGTTTATGTAGCGGAGGATATCGAGGGCGACGGTAAGTGAAATCGATACAAAACAAAGTCGATAGTTGATGTACGGCTCTATATTGCCTTTGCTCACCTACACAGACGACGGTATTTTGGTGGTTTTACCGTCGTCGAGCAAAGTGGACGGTGATTTTAGAGACATGTCAACTTTGGTTTATACCGTCCCCCTCGATTTATCTCGAATACCTTACTGAATAGCCTTCAGATGTTCTTAACTTTTTCAGTTTCAAGCCTAAAAATGTTCTTAACATGTTCTTATTTTCACCATTTTGTGAGCATTTTTGTCCATTTTCTAAGAAATTGGGTATTTTAGTGTCCCCAAAGCCTTAAAATGTTCTAAACTTGTTCTTAACATTTTGGCCATCGAAGCCTTATGTTCTTATATAGTTTGCTCTTATAAGAAAAAAATGTGTACTATCCAGATTTAAGTAAGAGTTTGAACGAGTTCACATCGACTCCTCCTCCTATTTCATGAAAAAGTCTTGAAGGTTAACCCTATTCATACTAGGCTTTTAGGGGCGGTTCAAAACTAGGGGGGCTTATAGATAGCTATTATATTCTAACAAAGGCTTTAGAAAAAAGTTGCCTGAGTCAAAAATGCTTATTTTATCCTAAATATTCAATAAATTACGGTTTAAACGATATATTTGACATCAGAAATAAATCTGTATTGGAAATGTGTCAACTTTTGTGACACCTTCTTACTGTCAGAAATGTCATCATGCTCAAGGTGTGAAAGTTATAAGGTGTCAAATTTTTTAATTATTTTGAAGCTAAATAAAAGTTAGGAATTTACAGAAAATTTCATGGCAAAAGCTCTATTATTTCAGGAGCTATTGCCGTTAATTTGATTTCCGAACAGAAGCAGCCCCCCCCACCTAGGACGAATAGGGTTAAAATATACTTCAGTCAAACCATTTTGGGTCATTTTCGTAGAACAGGAGGAAATTCTTGAGAATCAAGCAGAGAGGCGTCAAATACAATCTTGGCAAAACCTGGCTGACGGTTGAACCCACAACCTTTTTGCACAGTAGTTAAATGAACTAGTGTTTTCCTGTAATGTTTCCCCGAACGGTGTTGCCGATCGGAAATGTCACGAGAGAATTTTGCGTAATAAGCGCAAACTAAGTATTTTACCTCTAATCGTTCTCCTTGTCGTACCAGAGTGCACCAATACTCAGACTCATACCCAACTGATAGGGGTAGCGTCCCGTTGCTTTCTTCTTCCATTGGGTATACATACCCGTGGAAGTCATGCTCCCAACCACTGCCTCCTGCATCTTCTCCTTTGCTGACACAATACTTCCATCCACCTTTGTTTTGTTTTAAAAGAAAGTAACTGGTATAAATCAGTGTTAATATTTCTTCCGTCTCAGCGAAGTATATAAAGAGGCTTTTTTGTTTAATAATCCCGCATACCTCATCGGCCAAAACTTAGTTGGCCTTAATTTTAGTCGGCCTTAATTATTAGTCGGCCCTAATTTTAGTCACCTCGTCAAAATTTAGTCACTAAGGGCCGGCTAATAACTAAGTTTTGGCCAGTTCTAAATTTTTAGTCGGCCCTAATTTTAGTCGGCCCTAATTTTTGTCACCAAGCCAAAATTTAGTCACTTAGGACCGACTAAGTTTTGACCAATAAGGTAATTTACCAAAATTTTATAGTTATACACGTTGTTTTTTTTTTAAGAAACTAGTTTTACCAAGCAGCCTCAATGTTTCTTAAGAAATCAGCCTTTTGAGCCTTAAATGTTTCTTACATGTTTCTAAACTTTTTGACATAATTAGCCTTGATTGGAAGGTTCTTATAAAAAACCGAATTAAAAAATGTTATTTTCTCATTCTCAGCCTCAGCATGTTTTTTAGATGTTTCTTAGTTTTTAGGCATTCTGAGCCTCATGTTTCTTAAAAGTGTGTTTCTTAAAAAAAAGAAGACGTGTATGTTAATTTGCTGTGTAAAATCCATTTTCCGTCCCAGAAGAAAAAAACTCTGATTTCACAACTGCTTAGACTAGCAATGCCTCTCCTGGTGAGCGCGGGTAAAGTGCTTATAAAAATGAACTCTTTATAACAAATACAAATTGCCGTGGGAAAGTAGTTTGAAAAGCCGATATATTATTAAAAACGTAGACTATGCTATAGTCTAAGACGAATTCGAATAATAAAGAATAACCTCAAACACGCAAATTAGCAGTCGGGCGGAAATTTTGTTTGCGCGGGTGAAAAATATTCGGAGGGGCTCAATGTCTCAAATGTCGTAAACACGGGCTTTATTTTCCACCGCGCAACATATTATGTTTTATGATATACAACTATGTTATATCGTAATACTGTATCATAATATCATATTACACGAACGATAGCATCGTCTATTAAAAACGATGCTACATTTTGTTTGAAAAAAGTTTATCTCTGCAAACGTTGAATCTTGGTAGCCTAAGACTCGAGAAATAAAATCCTTGACAGGTCAGTAACTTACCCGCTGAAAAATCTGCATGCCCAATACAAATAGGGATAGTTCCTAGCTTTTCTTCTTCAAAAATATGAAACACGAAATCATGGTCCCAGCCACTTGTTCCTGCATCTTCACCCTATGATGAAAGTATTGTACATTAAGTAAGTCTAGCAAGTCTGCGAACGCAGTCGGAGGCGACCCGAAGGCTCCTCTTTCGATTGCTATCTACCCGAAAGTAGGGAAGGGCTGCCACTCTTTTTCCCTGAGTTTCTCCACTTACCCTTGATCCGTCTCTTTAGTTGCTGAGCATCAAGCAGAGGCACCAAGTACCATTTTGGGAATCTTTGGTATGACCCGGCTGGGGATTGAACCCACAATCTTGCGCACCGTAGCTGAATGTTCTACCTTCATGCTACGGTCGCTTGTTTAAGCAATTATCTAACAGTATATTGAAATTGATGAAACACTTCTACTTAAGGTCAATTAACTAACTTTGGATCAGAAATATCAATGATATAGAAAACCTAGGTAGTACCAAAGATTTAATATACACTGGATAAACGACTCATAAAACGATGGAAAGCGATCATTGTATTTTCATTGTTTCAGAAAACAATTGATGTTCTAGCTTTGTCCGCAAAGGACAACTGTCATGGTAGCCTGGATATCCAGACTGTAAACTATTTCACAGTCTAGTTTTTGATATTTTATGTTCCGGTTTACAGCCTGGTCTCCGTAGAGCGTTTTGCATTCTCCAAATGGGAATGCAGTCCGCTTGCTTGCGCTCATTTCGTTAAAGCAGTAATGGCCAATCTACACGGCAAGGAACAATTTTAAAGCAAAAATAGGATAGTCCTCCAGTTGCTAGTGAAGATAGGGCTTTCTGTTACATGAAAACATGAAAAAGAAGAAAACAGAGGCAAGTTCATTTTCCAAGAAAACATGGTTGGTCATGATAATGCATGCAAACTTTTTTATGGACTTTGGTGAAATTTTTGGATGTTTTAAATAGTTTTAGATCTTGTAAGACTGCTTTGTATTAATTTCTGTTTTGTTGCCCTGGGTTTGCACTTTCTTTCTTTAGGGAGACCAAGCTCTATAATTTTAGAACTTTGTATGTTGAGGTAAATTTTATTTTTTCTAAAAAATTTGAGCTTGGATATCCAGGCTACTACCATTGCGGCTCGAAGATGTCTGATTTTTAAAAATGTTTATCAGTTATATTTTAAAAAAGTTCTCTAGCTCTTTCATTTTGCAGAAAAAAAAGTTTGAAAGTAAGGCTAGAATACCAAGCTGGATACATTTGTGAAATCTGGTGTGAGAAAATCATCATTCAGACAAAATGCTTACAGTGACACAAAATTTTTAATTGGAAATATCTTTCCAAGACTGTCCCCAGAAGAGCTGAAATTAACATACATAAGACTTGAATGTCTTGGCTCCACTGTGGTATGAAAATCCTTTGGAGGCACGTGGTGGCAAGGTGGTTTTTTTGAGGTTGAAGTTTGAAAATTTCCGGTGTCAACATTCAATTTCTTATACACAACACTTCTTTTGCATCTTTCTCACAGCTTGAAACGTCATAACGACTTATAATTAGCATAAGTGGAAGAATCTGACTCTCTTTTAGGAATTGGATGAGTGACTTTCAATAAGAAATGCAATAAAAATGCTTCGAAAAATCATTTAATGAGGGAAGGAGAGCGAACAATAATATCATTACTGCGGATATAGCTAGTACACGAGAAATCGGCAAAAATCTGTTACTTGTACAGGGTGTCCCTAATTAAAGTATCGAGTTTGAACATGCGATTGAGTAGAAAAGTTTGTGTGTGTTATCGCTAAAATATAAGAACGTTCTCCATCACACAGGCTTATTACAAAAGGTAGTTACAACCACAGATATCTGTAAAGCCCGAAGGGCTAGATAGGCAACTTTAAGCTTTCTCCAGCAAAAAAAAGTGAAGCAAAAATTTGACTTTTTAAATTTCGTGCCGATGGATAGGATCTAGCATTTTAATTGTTTTCGGAGCGCGAGATCAAAAAAAGTAGGTGGCAAACGCCATTTCACATCTCTCAAACCGGTGAAATTACATATTTTAGTCACGTGACTTTGGTAGGAAATCCTTCCAAACCTAGGCTTCACTTTTCGATAAAAGCCGCAAATCTAGCCCTTCGGGCTTTACAGATCTGTGGTTACAACGTATAAATTAATCGTAACGACAAAGAAAAAAGAGGGAGAGCTTAAAATATAATTTTGTGAACACGCACATAAAACTTTCTACTCATAGTTGTGTTTCGACTCGATACTTTAATTAGGGACACCCTGTATATCCAGTGTATAATAAATCCTTGGTAGTACTAGACACGGTAAACACGGTAAGCACGGTAAACCTCTGAAGGCGCTTGAAAATTATACATCTGAGGAAAATAGTCCTCCCGTAGACTAGAGTCTACTTCTAGCTGAACTTTGCTTTTTGATAGTTTTTTATGACGCTGAGTCCAATGAAGTAGACTAGGAGCACTTATCCAAATAACAAAAAAGCTACTCGAAGTTGAAAATATAATCAAGTGTGAGAAAAAAACATCACTAATAGATTTTGAATCACTTATTTTCAAATAAAAACATTGCTTTGTTCTTTCTTTACCTGGCAAAAACAACGAAAATCTGGCGGACTGTTTTACAGTCCGCCTAGGCAAAAGCATATTACCATATACTACCGGGCCACTTAATCGCGCCATCCAGTCTATAAAAAAGCTTTAAGTGGACCCCGGGCTACTCCTCCCGCTGAAAATTCTACAACAAGAATCTTGTTGTGCGCCGGAAAGTCAAAAACTGATACGGCGTCCTATTCGTAAACATAATCAAGCAACTTTTTTGTCGTTCCTAGTCCTTTTAGACGAACGCGGTCCTTACGATTTCGATTTACGATTTCGACTATTAAAAATTGGAAAATTTACCATTGTAATTTTATCTTTGACAAATATTAAAAATATTAGGCCTTTTGAATAGGAATAGTTTCATTTTTTCCGAAATAAAACAAAAGACAGTAGAAATTCTTTATTTGATAGATATATTTTCAAATATTTAGTTTACAAAATTTGGTGGTGCGCCTTCGAGATGTTCACGAGAGGGCGGGAGGGTGTGAATTTGGTGGTGCACCTTCAAGATGTTCACGAGAGGGCGGGAGGGTATGGATTTGGTAGTACGCCATCGGGATGTTCACGAGAGGGCAGAAGGGTGTGAGTATGGTGGTACGCCATCGAGATGTTCACGAGAGGGCACGAGGGTGTGAATTTGGTGCTGCGCCATCGAGATGTTCACGAGAGGGCGGGAGGATGTGAATTTGATACGTGCACCTTCGAGATGTTCACGAGAGGGTGGGAGGGAGTGAATTTGGTGGTGCGCCTTCGAGATGTTCACGAGAGGGCGAGAGGATGTGAATTTGATATGTGCGCCTTCAAGATGTTCACGAGAGGGCGGGAGGGAGTGAATTTGGTGGTGCGCCTTCGAGATGTTCACGAGAGGGCAGGAGGGTGTGAATTTGATGGTGCGCCATCGAGATGTTCACGAGAGGGCAGGAGGGTGTGAATTTGGTGGTGCAATTTGATACGTGCGCCATCGAGATGTTAACGAGAGGGCGGAAGGGTGTGAATTTGATACGTGCGCCATCGAAATGTTCACGAGAGGGCACGAGAGGATACTTTTGATGTGAATTTTACTTCACATCATGCAACGACGTTTGGTCACGTGTTCACATTCTCCACCAAAAACATCATCTTCATCAACATGAACAAGCATTGCCAAGTCTTGGTGTACCTTTCGTGTACGTCCATCAAGAGTATTGATATTCACGTAAGAAGTTACATGTGGTTGTTCCAAATCATGGATGGTTAATTTTGAGAACATATCAGCCAGTTGGTCAGCGTCTTTTGATGGTTCATTATAACCAAATCCATCATCGTAATCTAAACATTCGAACATTGAAATATCATTAAAAACACTCTTTCGTTTCGGTTCTTTGGCAACTTTTTGTCGGTATTGGTTTCGTGAGCGTCGTACACGACGTTGTTTGACAGGTGTCACTTTCTTGTAGATCTGTTTGATGATTAAGTTGTAATTCTCAATGACATCATCAGATGCAAAACCGGTTTTACCTGAAAATAGAGAACAGATTTAGAATTTGAAACTATAAATTCTTTGGTGAAACCGAACAGAATTATACATTCTAAACTTTAAACCCTAAAGGGTTTTGTTCCTACACGTTTTTTTAGAACAAACTATATAAGAACATAAGGAAGTTCTTAACCTTTTGAGCTCTAAACCTGAAAATGTTCTTAACTTGTTCTTAATATTTTGACCACGTATGTAGTCTCAGAAAGAAAACATTTATTGTTGTCGTATGATATGATCTTTGAAAATTTGAAATTTAAAAAATATTTTTTGAAAAATACTAGTTTGAGTAAAGAAAACGATTTAGTTTAATTTCATACTCAAAGTTTCATGCCATCCAGGATGGCAATCCAAGTGAAAAATTTTTTTTGAAATATTCAAATTCATAAACCATTTGGTATTTACCTGCTTGTTGCCGGACAGGTGATCCTCGGTCATAAGACCGACGTTTTTTCTTTGAGCTTGGAGCTCCTCCATTAGAATCACCAGCAGCAGATTCATCAATACTTCTACCACGGAGCTTCACTGGTGAGGATCGATGCAGTTCTTCCTCAACCGATAAATCCATACATGCGCGTTTTCTACGCGGTAATTCGTCACTTATAACTGGAGTAACATGTTCAGCTTCATTTACTGATGCTTCTAAATTAATGCTACTCATTTTTACGATAATTTTTTTGAACAATTTTCTTCACTTTTATTACAATAAAATTACAACTTTTTTATCGAACAGAGAACTTCCTTCTTTGAAGAAATTCTAAAAACTTTTGATTTGATATTAAGTGACGTCAAATATTTCATATCTAATTTTCCTTTTCTTTTTGCTCTGACGTCAATATTGATATTTGGTTCGGCTGTTCTCAACTTCAGTTGAGCTAGAATCTGACAATGTATGTATGTATGTGTGTGTGTATGTATGTCTGTCCGAAATCTTTGGGGCAGGCTGGAGACTTCAAAAATGATCGAGTTTGGCTGAAATTTGGCACACTTGTTCCTTGGGTGAATATCTGGGGGTGTTTTTTCCATTTTTTCAAAATTTTGATTTTTAAGGGCGTGGTCACGAGTTTTCGCCAAAACGAGGCTAAAACTTTGGGGCAGGCTGGAGGCTTCAAAAATGATCAGGTTTGGTTGAAATTTGGCACACTTGTTCCTTGGGTGAATATCTGGGGGTGTTTTTTCTCATTTTTTGAAAATTTTCATTTTTAAGGGCGTGGTCACGAGCTTTTGCCAAAACGAGGCTAAAACTTTGGAGCAGGCTGGAGACTTCAAAAATGATCAGATTTGGCCGAAATTTTGCACACTTGATACTTGGGTGAATCCCTGGTGGCAGTTTTTTCATTTTTTCAAAATTTCCATTTTCAAGGGGGTGGTCACAAGTTTTCGCCAAAACGAGGCTAAAACTTTTAGGCAGGCTGGAGACTTCAAGGGCTAGTCCCTGTGGGTGGTTTTCATTATTTTATAATTTCCATTTTAAGGGGGTGGTCATGAGTTTTTAGTTGAAATTGGTTACAATTTTACAATTGGGCCTACGAATGATTTAAAAACACTGAAGTTGAGCCCAGTGCGGTTAGCACGTTCGACATTTATGACTGTTCGGTAAAATTCATTTGAATTAATTCAATTCCACAGACTTGTGGATTGGTTAGTTGCATTAGGCACTTTTTGTCCTAATATCACAACTATCAGCTATAAAATTTCGATTGAAATCTCAATGGGGATAAAAATTCTATTGTTCTAAGATTAAAAAATCCAGTGGGGATGGTTTTGGAGTGCAATTTCTAAACAATGAATTTTGGATGGTGATGAAATCAAAGTGATTTCTCAGTGGAGCTGAAATTTTAGGATATTTTTCCCACCGGGGACGAAATTTTTGCCAAATTTTCTAGTAGGGCTGGGCACAGATATCTAAGCCCGAAGGGCTGGATAGGCAACTTTAAGCTTTCTCCAGCAAAAAAAAGTGAAACAGAAATTTGACTCTTTAAATTTCGTGCCGATGGATAGGATCTAGCATTTTAATTGTTTTCGGAGCGCGAGATAAAAAAACGTAGGCGGCAAACGCTATTTCACATCTCTCAAACCGGTAAAATTGCATATTTTAGTCACGTGACTCTGGTAGGAAATCCTTCCAAAGATGAGCATCACTTTTCGATAAAAGCCGCAAATCTAGCCCTTCGGGCTTTACAGATATCTGTGGGGCTGGGGCCTGTGTCTGTGACCATGGATTTATTATAGAGACTCTGGATAAACATCAAATGAAACGGTGGAGAGCAAAGTATTGTCTTTCATTTGTTTCAGAAAACAATCGATGTACAGGCTTTGCCGCAAAGGACAACTGTCATGGTGGCTCGAAGGACTCTGATTTTGAAAAATGATTAATACTCTTATTTCTAAAAAGTTCTTACTTTTTCTATGTGTACTTTTGTTGGCCAAAAGTTTGAAAATAAATGCTAGAATACCTAGCGAATACATTTATGAAGTCTGGTGTGAGAAAAACATCATCAGACGAGTAAATACAAAATGCCTATAATGACACAAAATTTTGAATTGGGAATATCTTTCCAATATTTCTCCGAGAAGAGCTGAGATTGACATTTATTAGACTTGAGTCCCATAGCTCCCCTGCGGTATGAAAATCTTTTGGTGGCACATGGTGGCACGGTGGATTTTTTGAGGTTGAAGTTTAGAAATTTCTGGTGTCAATATTCAATTTCTTATACAGGGTGTCCCTAATAAAAGTATCGAGTTTGAACATGCGATTGAGTAGTCTGGACCCATACAAATTTTTACCCCATTTCACAAAGCTCACATGAGATAAAAATTTTTATTTTAAGAAGTAGACCAAATTTTTAGTCTACATTTTTTTAAAGAAGTAGACCAAATTTTTAGTCTACAGAGCAGAGTATTCAAATATTTTAATGAAGATCTTTTTGTTAATCTTCAGTGTTTGCGTGTTTATTTTAATAGGTAAGTATCCATCTTTGGTAGGATAGGATAAGTATTTTGGTAAGTAAGCATTGTACCCATCTTTGGTAGGATAGGATAGGTATTTAAAAGAGGATAAATCTTTTAAATACGTAAATGTTGGTATCAAGGAAAAGAATTTTGAGGTCTTCTGTCGAAAGTCTTTCACTCAAGCAAAGTTTTCGGCCCTTATTTCGATAACTTCTCGTGAAAGTTGGGCCAGACTACCTGGTGTGGTAGAATCCTCTCTTATCCTTATTTTTAGTCAGAGTCTTATAGCATGCTAATAGTCTGTAAGGGGAATTTAAAAGTGTAATCTTACCCGTCATGTCGAAATCTTCAATCTCGCTTGTTCTGTCTTTATTTTCCATGTTTAAATTAATTTTGTTGGTTTATAAATATAACTTGAAGTGTTTGTCTCTGAGGTTGGATTTGGAAAGGAACTGCTCGCTTAGGTGCTTCCATGTGTTGCCTCGGAGAGCCTGGTTTTTATCCGCTTTTCATAATCAGTGATTTGATTGGTTAAATTTTAAATGTGCGATATGATTGGCTGAAATAA
Source organism: Clytia hemisphaerica (assembly GCF_902728285.1). Classification (NCBI taxonomy): domain Eukaryota; kingdom Metazoa; phylum Cnidaria; class Hydrozoa; order Leptothecata; family Clytiidae; genus Clytia; species Clytia hemisphaerica. Next base: position 1,415,347 of record NW_027103674.1, on the reverse strand, counting down.
TGGTTAGGGGAGATGGTTTCTATTGTGTATGAGGCTGCAAGGCTTGTGATTGGTTTGTATATCGTGACTGAGTATTCATTGGCTGGGTTATTTTTTAAAAAATTTTTTCGAAAAATATCTTTTGTGTCCGTGGTTTTGATGTTCCGTAGTTACCTCCCAGGTCGTTTTCGTTGGCTTTTGTGTGACGGAAAAGAGTAGGATAGAGTGTATTCTTTAGGGAAAAATGTTTATGGGGGGGGGGCGGAAAATCTATTCTAAAGGGTGAAAATTATCCGAAAATTTCTTAAAATATCTTCCACCCCCACGGCTCCCTCTGAAAAGGCCTGATAGGTTCAAGTTCTCTCTTTGGTCTGCAGACCATGTTTGAGGAGCATCAAGTGTTATAGATATGTTTAGTATATTGAAAATTTTCTTTTAGTATTATTGAAATATCTACAAAATATGTATATATACATGTCTATGTTTCTAAAATTTAAATTTGTGAGTGGAATGTCATTTCTCATGATAGCGTGTACGGATTAGAATGTTTTTCATATTTCTATGTCTTTTGTATACGATGTAGGGTTTGGTTGGGAAGACGCCTTTAAGTTCTGCATCATTTTGAATTAAGTGCCAGTGTCTATTTAGTATTAATTTCAAAGGAGAAAGATGCTCATAGAATTCTGTAATGAAAGGTAATGAATCCTTCCTTTGTCTGAAGTTATTGTTATGTTTTATCCTTTTCTTTCTCCCATAGAGACAATCATCCTGGGTTATGTTATTTAGTTTCTTGAAGTTTCGATTAATCAGTGGGAGGGGGTAACCTCTCCTTAACAGGGTGACCCCGAGTTCGTTTAATTCGTTTTTTAGGATTTTGTCGTCGGTAGTGAGTAGTCGATATCTTAGTGCTTGTGTGTAGATGACATTTTCTTTGGTGTGGTTTGGGTGGTACGAGGAGTAGTGTAGAAGTGACTTTGTATCAGTTGGTTTTGTGTAAACTTTGCTCTTGAAACTTTTTTCAAGGTCATCGATATATATAGTTGTATCCAGGAAGTTGATTTCTTTGGGTGAGTATTCCATTGTAAATTTTATTGTTGGGTGGAGGGAATTTATGTAAATTTCGAAGTCCTTTAATGTTTGAATGCTTCCACTCCAAAGGATAAAGATGTCATCCAGAAATCTTATGTATTCAAGAATGTAGTCTAGAAAGGGGTCTGTAAGTATCTTTTCTTCTTCTAATTTTCCAAGAAAAAGGGTGGCATATGGTGGTGACATTTTTGTCCCCATCGCGGTTCCAAAGCGTTGCCGATAAAGTACCTCATCAAACGTGAAGAAGTTGTTTTCTAGGACGAATTTGAAAAGTGTTTCTAGAATTCTATTGTTTGGTGTGTAAGGGGGCAGTGACGCTTTATATAGTTTTGTGTAGTAGAGGCAAGCCTCGATCCCTTCTTCATGCGGTATATTCGTGTATAGTGACTTCACGTCAATAGTTATCAAAAAGGTTGTTTTTATTGCCAATTGTTTTTTTGAAATGATTCTTTTCAAAAAATCTTTTGTATCTTTAATGTAAGAGTTAAGTTTTGGAGTTAGTGGTTGTATACATTTTGTCAGAAACTCAGATACGTTCTCTGTTAGCGAGTTTACTGAGGATACAACAGGCCTTCCCGGAATTGCTGTTTTATGTATTTTTGGTAGAATGTAAAATAAGTTGATTCGTGGTTCTTCTGGTGGTCGAAGATATTTGAAAGTATCATCATTTATATGGTAGTGATGAAATAAAGTCTCCAGGAAGGCTGTTAAATTAGTTTGAATGTCTTTTAGGGGGTTATTTGTAATCACTTCATAAGACGTTCTGTCATTTAAATGGTCAAAAACTTTTTCTTTATAGTCTTTTTTGTTAAGGATGACAATGGAACCCCCTTTGTCTGCTTTTTTAATAATTATTGATTTGTTTTTGCTTAGGCGATCGAGGGCCTTGGCTTCGTGGTATGTTAAGTTTTTTGTTAATTGTTTTGAAGAGAGCTTTTTAATAAATCTTTTCTATCGAGTTCAGAAAAAATCGCCAGTAGACGGGGCCCCATCTAGCGATTGAGTAGAAAGTTTTAAGTGTGTATTCACAAAATTGTATTTTAAGCTATCCCTCTTTTTTCTTTGTCATTACGTAACAATAAACACATACTCTGCCTGTTTACAAATGCAACGAAATTACGATCATGAGAAAAACGCAACAATTAAAACATGTTTGTAAAGAATCGTATGTAAAACTATGAAAATAATAAAAATGGAATGTATGGAACAATAAAAAAGTAAAACGAGGGAATTTGAATTTTTATTAATTTTGATTTTAAAGGCGTACATTTATGCAACAGGGGAATAGTAAAAGGGCTATTGATTAATTTATACGTTGTAACTACCTTTTGTAATGAGCCTATGTGATGGAGAACGTTCTTATATTTTAGCGATAACACACACAAACTTTTTTACTCAATCGCATGTTCAAACTCGATACTTTTATTAGGGACACCCTGTACATAGCATGTTTTTGCATCTTTCTCGCATTTTAAAACGTCAGAACGACGTATAATTAGTAGTTAACTAGATGAGTTTGAGTCTCGGAGGAGAACTTAAAGGCTCATTTGGGAATTGGATAAGTGTATTTTGATGAGAAATGCAATCAAAATACAATGAAGAATCATGTTAATGGTGGAAGGAGGGTGAACAATAATGTCATTACTGCGGACAAGGCTTGTACATGAGAAATTAGCAAAAATCAGCGAGTTGTTTTTCCACTGTCTATAATAATTCCTTGCTGTGACACAGGGGTGTGTTATCCAACCCGAAAAATCAAACTACAATTGTATATAATTCCTTTATTAAACGCGACAAGTTCTTGGTTAAAGGGATCATAAATGACCAAGGAGTGTCAGTTCTTGTGGTAAAATACATACTTCAGCGCATATTGAAGCACCTTATCGGCCGTTTTTACTCTTTCCATCAGGGTCTCTCATAGGGGGTACACAAAAACCATAAAACAGCTCTTTTTCTCGAGAATAAACTTTCACGAATCGTTGGATAAAAATGAGAATTTTCGAATAAAAATTGCCTTAAAAGTGAAAAATATTCCTTAAATCCGCTAAAAAAGGATAATAATATGCCGAAAATTTGATCTTTATTACGATTTCGAGGTTTTATAGATTTCACAATTGTTTGAGAATTTTTCGCGAGCATAAACTTTCGCGAATTGCCCTGTTAAGAATTTTCAAAGACATTTACTTTCGCGAAAAAGGTTAAAATTCGCAAAAATCGCGAATTACGATTTCGAGGTTTTATAGATTTCACAATTGTTTGAGAATTTTTCGCGAGCATAAACTTTCGCGAATTGCCCTGTTAAGAATTTTCAAAGACATTTACTTTCGCGAAAAAGGTTAAAATTCGCAAAAATCGCGAACGTTTCTGCTCGCGAAAGTTTGTACGCCTAAAGTACCTTCCGAGTTTCATACACATATATATTATATAAAACTCTTGCCTGTACCAGACGACCACGGCTTTTTACTCGACACCGTGATAAAGAGTGATAGAAAAATCGCGTGTTGGGATAGAGATAGGCTAATAAAACCCTAGATAAAGCTACGCTGTATTTCAAAAGCAACGGCAGATAAAGCAAAGTAATGCGTCATCTTTGCTGAAAGTAGGTCATCACAGTCACAGTAGGTCACAGTAGAAACCTTGGTTTTCACTGTTGAAGTTTTTTGACACTGCAATGACTTCAAGATTCACGGATCATCATAGATTTATAAAGCCCGAAGGGCTAGATGTCGGGCTTTAACCTATTGCAGGGAAAAAAAGTGAATATCGGAAAAATATTATTGCTATTGTTTTCGAAAACACGCGAAGCTTCTGATTGGTTAAGCGCTGAAATTCTATTGTAATGTCACGTGACCACGGCACACTTTTCAGCAAAAGTACTATCCCTTCGGGCTTTATAAATCTATGCTAGAAATCTAAATTATTTTGCATCAAATATGGTGTAGGAGAAGCTCCATCTAGTGTTCTAAGATATCTGTGGTTTCATACCTGCGAAACTCTGCTTCTATGCTCTTCTCCTTCGCCGGCGTATCCAACAGCCACTGGAATCGTTCCTTCCATCCATTCGTTCAAAGCTAAGAAACTGAATGAATGCTTCCATGAGTCGTGTTGGCAAGTCACACCTAGAAATATTAAAGATATTAGTTCTATTTATACTGAGACGATTAATTTGTCTGATACGAGCAATTTAGAAAATGAGCATTATGGAGGAGTGTACTTTCCATTCATGTTTCAATAAATAGGATTTCCTCCACAGATCACATTTTACAAACTACTCATCTCAGACGATTTTTCCGTCTCAGTATAAGTGGAACTAATCATTACGTAATGTTTTATACCGAAGCAGCAGGAAACAACCCGGTTTTTGACAAACTATTTTCTACCTTAAATTTGATAAAAAATCCCGGGTTGTTCCCGTAGAAAACATTACATCGATATTTGACAATGAAGAAGTTGTTCAGTTTGTTTTTTAGGAGGAACACACGGAAAGGCTAGTGAAATTGTGGACTAAGAATTTATATAACAAATCAGAATGTGGAAATGGGCCAAAGAAGGGGTGAATGTCCTTATGTTGTTGTCTCATGACAGCTCAAATAAATGTCAAACTTTTCTATGATGGAAATTTCTCGCCTCTAATGGTATTTTTGTCTTGATCTCTGTCCAATATATAATTTATGATGTTCGGGATAGAATGCCAATATACATCCCTGTCTCACAGCCCCGGTGAAACTTTTTCCCACAGTGGGGATGAAATTTTCTATCGAAGACCCAATGGTGGTAAAAAATTATACATTGTTCCTAAGTCGAAAAATCCAGTGGCCATGGTTTTGGAGTGCAATTTTTTACATTGAATTTTGAATGGGGAAGAAATCAAAGTCAATTCCCCAATGGGGATGAAATTGTAAGGTATTCTTCCCTCCGGGGACGAGATTTTGGCCGAATTTTCCAATGGGGCTGGGGTCCCAGTGGGTTTGTGACACGGGGTGTCAATATATATACCTTGGCGAGCTTTGTAGGTCCAATCACTATCATTATATCCAATACTGATAGGAACTAGTGATTGAGGATTGTGCGATGGTGCGTAAAAGACGAAATCATGCTCCCAGCCTTTGTCACCAGCAAAATCTGTATTCTCTGAAATCCTTAAAGAGAAATAGGATAATTCTTCGCAGGAATCTAAGCGACCGTAGTGCAGTGGTAGAGCATCCGGCTACGTTACGCAAGGTTGTGGGTTGAACCCTCAGCCGGGTCATACCAAAGATTTCCAAAATAGTATTTAATGCCTCTCTGATTGGTGCTCGGCAATTTAAGAGAAAAATCAAGGGAGCAATCCAGGGAAAAAGAGTGGCGACTTTCCCTATCTTCGGGTAGATAGCTATCGAAAGAGGAGCCTTCGGGTCGCCTCCGACTGCGGTCGCAGACTTACTCGCTTACTAGGAATCTAATTGTTTTAAATCCTTCTGCACTGCGCAATTGTAGAAGAAAATAAGCCTGTTCTGTGCTTATTATTGGCTTTTGGATGCTTACTGCTAGCACCCACCAGTAACGTAAATAAAGCCTGGGATGCAAGGGGATGTGGTTGCGTAGGTGGAATAGCCTTTTTTAAGTTGTTAAAAATATTAGGCGACAATGAATTTCTATAGATATCAGGCCAGGTACAGCCACGGTAACCCTTCCAGCTGGCACACAACGTTTTTTCGACGTTTATATAACGTTCACAACTTCCATATAACGTTAGATGAACGTCGAAACAACGTTGTGTGCCAGCTGGCCTAGCTGGTGATTGAACCAACTACCTTGAGCTAACATGCCCTCCCGCCAAAAAAATTCCTTCCTACACATACCTAACTCCTTGGCTCATTTTTCCTGCGTGATATCGTCCCAGCCTGGCTGGTGTACCAGTCTATAAAGCTCCTTTCTGGTTACTTTATTTAATCAATTAGTTGTCTGTAAAATGAAGATAATTTCTTTTTCTAAATTTTTGCCCTTGAACCTCACTGATTTCTTTTCTTTCTTTTTAAGCCTTTCGGAGAGCAACCGATTGTATGCATTACCTGTATTTCCAGCCACCATCTTCATTGTCCGCGTGGCCGCAAGCGAACGGGATTGTACCAGGGGTTGGTTCCAGGTAAGCGTAAAAGACAAATTCATGATTCCAACCGTTTCCGCTGCCATCTTCACAACACTTAGAATAAAACAAGATCAAATACACATTTTTTTAAAGAACATCCAAAATTTATGAAGGTTTTGGATGTTCTTAACTTTTTTTGTGTTTCAAAAAGTGTTCTTAATATGCTCTTGTTTTCACTTTATTACATTTTTCCATATTATACTTTCACCGTATTTTTCTACAATTGAGTTTTTTAAAGTCCTTAAAATGTTCTTAACTTGTTCTTAACATTTTGGCATTGGAATCCTTATGTTATTATATAGGTTGTTCTTATAAAGAAAAGTTCCTATAAAAGTTTAAAAGGATCTACAATAGTTTTAAGGTTTAACGCCTTAAATGGAATTGCGTTTCAATCCTGGTAAACTCGAGTCAAGTCCTCATTAATCACAATTTGGGGAATATTCGAAACGAGGCTGATAATAAACTATCGGCCTGAGTTTGTTTTTGGAAAGTCGTTGAAACTATGCTAAAGGTGAACGCAGTAAGCGTCATAGGCTGCATCATAGGCTTAATACTTCAACATTCATCTAGCATCCATACGAGGTCCATACAACTATCTAATACCTTATTGGCCAAAACTTAGTCGGCCCTAAGTGACTAAAATTAGGACCGACCAAAAATTTGGGCCAAACTAAAAGTTTATAATTAAGCTTTCCTTAACCAACTTTTTTGAATACCACATCATTACGTCCGCTATGATTCATTATTTCGTCCGCTATTATTCATTATATATGAGTCGGCCCTTAGTGACTAAATTTTGGCGAGGTGACTAAAATTAGGACCGATTAAAATAAAGGCCGACTAAGTGTTGGCTGATAAAGTAACTAATGATTTTATACCTGTTGGATATTATGTCTCCAACCATCAGAATGCGGTTCATCAGTGGATCCAATGGCTATCGGTTCCATTCCGGGTAGCTGGCGATCACTGGATGAAGAAAAATGAAATGACTAAAAAAATAGCTGTATCTGCATGGAGTAAGACTTTACAAAAACCATGAAGGTATCATAGGCGGTATTAGACCATATCGAACGAGGGAAGAGATTTGTAATAGTGTTGTAATTGTAATTTCATTGTCTTTTAACGAGCGTTGTACTCTTTCGCATGTTTCCGACTTACTTACTCTATTGTCTTAAATTCGCCAGTGGAAAGAAAAATCTTAAGTCTTAATTGCAGATCCCTATAGATATACTCCCTATACAGGAAGTCCTCTATTTATAAGAAACTTTTTTTGCTAGATGATAAGCAGAAGCCTGTGTATTTGCTATCGTAGCAACAATTACTAATCTTAATAACTTGCTAATTGGGCCCAATCTAATAGCTTGCAGTAATTTTTTTTTCCATAATGGGGATGACATTTCATATTAATCCCAAATGGGGTTATAAATTATATTGTTTTGAGCTAAAAAAATCCAGTTGAGTGCAATTTCTTCCATTGAATTTAAAATGGGGATAAAAACAAAATTAATTTGCTAGTGGGGGTAACTTTATAGGGTATTTTCCCCACCGGAACGAAATTTTGACCAAATTTTCCAGTAGGGTTGGTTTTCCTCTGGGTTTGTGACACAGGGATGTGTGTGGGTATTATTTGGAACAATTTTTCAGGCCCGAATTTCTTTACAATAGTGTTTACCTGAACCTCGTTCCCTGCGTTCTATCAGCTTTTTGATTCTTACTGATAGCGCTAGATAATTCTCTGGCGTCCATCAGTAACGTAAATAAAACCTGGGATACACGGGGACGAGGTTGTGTTTACCTTGCATAGAATGTGCATGTGTGATCACAGCTCAAACAATCCGAAGAATGCGTTCCTTGACCAACACGAATGGCCCAATTGTCCAAATGACCGACACAAATTGGAATAAACATTTTGATTGTTTGTTTTATTGTTTTTACAGACTTGGAAAAATGGAAATGGAAAATGGAAAATCAAAAGAAGGTTTTATATTTACATAAGTGTTACCATTTCATATCAGACACATATTTCATACCAGAACAGTGTCTTGCTATTGTTATATTATGCTGATATGAGCAAAATATGTTTTTCTTTTCTTCTTTCTGATCAATCTTGCTCCACATCCGTGTCAATCCCATGTGAAAAACCTTGTGAATTAAAATTGATGAGTAAGCAAACAATACCAATCTTATTTAAAAACAAAATTTTTAAATCTATCGCTCAAATGGCAAGGGTTACTTATCAATATGTAAAATAAAGAGTAAATAAACTAGGTCACATTGTGGATGTAAACCACACTGAAACGACCGCCTTCCATCGCGCATCACGCTCACGAAAGAGCGCGCGCACATTATTAACGCCTGCATGTCATCTCCAGTACATTTTAGATTATTCATTGAAAACAGATTACAATATAGTCATTTTTCATGTCTCGATTAGTCAATTCCAAATAAAAGACATTCAAGGGAAAAAAAGAGAAACACCTGGGTAATCTAGTTAAAAAAACCGAAAGTAAAGAGTGGACAAAGTAATGAGCCAAGGCATCAAAACGAGATTAGCGTACCACTATGAAAGAAACCGCCTCCGGCGGTCGATAAGTGACTGCATTCCAAGTTTACCAAAAGGCTTCTCTATCAATAGCTGCCTATCCGGCGAAGGTAGGAAGTGTGCAATTCTTCTAGATTGTTTCACTTACCCTTGATCCTGCTCTTTTTTAGTGACCACAAACAGTTTAGACTAGCAAACTAGTCTGTTAATTAATCATGTCAGAGGGCGGGAACATAAAGGCGGTGGGTGTTTGCTAAAATAGTAGCTGCGTAGGAGAACGAGCAAATGTTGGTGCGAGGCTGCTTTCAGCCCTTGCCGCTGACAAAATTTCTTCCTACGCTTATCTTACTCCTACGCTCACTTTTCCCGCGTGATATCGTCCCAGCCCATCTGGCGTACCAGTCTACAAACAGGTTAACTTAGAACACTCTACGCTCACTATCTAACATTACAGTGGAGTCTCCGTAACTCGAACCTCTATATCTCGAATTTCTTTATAACTCGTAGCTCACATCTCAAAGTGATGCAATTGGCTCTGGGTACGAGATTAGAAAACGCCCCTCGAAATAAACGCCCTTCATAAGGTCATGCAGTATTACTACTCTGCATACGGATGTTATGAACTCTAGATAACGTATCACGTCGAATAAATGCCGAAACTCGAATAAACACCTCTCGAATAAACGCTCCTTTTTGTAAACCAAAACATTGGGGCGTTTAATCGAACGTTTTTTTTACTGTTGGCGTCCTCGTTTTAAAGTTCATTTAGCGTCCATGAAGTCCATGTAACGTTTGCATCATCTAACTCAAAACATACTCTCTTATATTATGTTTCAAACATCTGAAGCTCCACAAAAATTTTAACTGAACATAATTCCATGAAATTTAACCCTCTTTTCACGCTATGTATTGCTTCATATGAAACTAAACACCTCATAAGAACTTATCAATCGTCACGACATATTCATCATCAATCGTCAGTTTTCTCATTTTGTCATTCGTCAGCTAAATATTTTTTGAATGTAAATCACTTGTAAGCTAGTCAAGTGTCTGAGAGAGTATTACACATCAAAACCTTTGAATGTTACAAAAATGCAAAATTTAAATAAGAATAGAATTGCGAAATGTAAAAGAAAGCCCCTCCCTGAAAAAATGAGAGTTTACCATTTCAAGGTACCTTGCATTCATAATATAGACAGCAAATGTTCGAAAATGACCCTAAGTCTAAGACAAGTCACTATCTAAGAAATAAGCCCAAAGCCGAAAAAAATTCGCAAACGAGCTTTTTGCCGAAAAGAGTTTACACCGGGTAGAGTTTGCCAGTCTTTGAAACTCTCCCACCGATTTTTTTCCGTATACCGCCATAACGCCATACCGCCATATTTTCCCACCTTTACTATCAATGTAACAGACGATAACATCGTCTAATCAAAACCAACCTTATCAGAGTAAAGTAGGGGTTGGCCTCTGTATTTTTCAAGCTTTCCAGTACAACCCCTAAGCACACCATCACGTCAGTTATTTAGCTCTCATCACGATCACAAAAATCGCTAAGAGTTTCCATCACCTAAATAATCGGCTAAAATTACCAAAATCACGCAACAATGTCTTAAATTTCTGCCTATCACACATCATGCTAAAATGTTCATAGCACGTCATTACGCCAAAAAAGATTGGCATTACACCATCAAGCAAGAAAAAATGTAGACTATGTATTCTATAACCTCAAACACGCAAATTAGCAGTCGGGCGGAATTTTTGTCCGCGCGGGCGAAAAAAAGTCGGAGGGGCTCAATGTCTCGTAAACACAGACTCTATTTTCCGTCGCGCAACTATTTTTTTATATAACAGCTAGTATATCGTAGGACATAATAATATTAACGGAGCAGACATCGTCTAGGAAAAAAGCCAATTACGCACCATAAAACTTTGGGTTGGACTCATAAATTAAACTAATCATTTAAGTATTCTTCCAACTCAATTTAAAATTCGCCTTGGAATGCAATCTAACTTTCATTCCTACTTAACCACCAAACACTTTTAAAAACAGAAACTTTCAGTTAAAACTCCCTTCTATAAATCAAACTGAAATCGTGGATTTTATACTTAAAATACTTTTAAATACAACAATTGTTATTAAAATAAGGGGGATTCAGCAATATTGGGTAGATTACCGAACAGCTGACAGGACACGAAAACCGCCAGGTTCGTATGACAGGCTTAACATATTTAAAAGTTAGAGTAAACAGTAAAAAGTGTATATTTCATGTAATTTTCCGACAGTAAACTCGCGCTTATCGAACTTCTATATTCTATATTTCTATAATTCGAAACGTGTTTTTCCAGTTCCCGGAAGGAGAAAACTCCTTAAAATACTTTCTATATTCGAATCTCCCTGGAATTCGAACAATAAAATTCCCGTCCAGTTCGATAAGCGAGAGCGACTGTACTTCTAAACCTGACGGAGGTGGGGGGGTGGGTGGGGGTGGCTGCTCAAAAAAAAGAAGCACTTAGGCGCATACCTATACTAGACATCACGGATTTGGAATAAAGTAATTTTTCAGATTTTAAAAAGTGTACTTGTTCGAAATGAAAGAATGTCCACTGTAAGGGTGTAATAAGTGAGAAAAACGAAGTTTTTTTGGCAATATTGTGGACAATTTTTACCTTAATTGAAGCTTTCATTGAAACTTTAAAAATCAGTTGAGACGAGATTCGTTGTTTCTGATATCAGTGTAAGAAAATATTTGGACTAAAAAAAGGCCTGTAAATTTAACAATCCTTCATCAAATGATAAGATTTTTCGATCAATGTTTTCTTTAAGGTAAACTCTATTGCTTGTACTTTCCTCCAAAATTCTCCAGCAACTTTATTTCTACAAATTGAGTCTGAAATCATGTGTGCTTAAATAAAGAACTTTTCATTTTCTGGCTTTAGAAAATATCTTTTCAAAACAAAATTTAACGGATAACGAAATTGAACATAAACTTGTTTCGCAGACGAAGTTTTATTTAATTTTCGTATATTAGAAGGCTAATATCTTCGATACTGATATGATAGTAAGAATATTCAGAGCAATCTTGAGTTCTACTAAAGAGTCTTATTTAATCGGGCGAGCTTAGAATTTCTTTTGATACAGTTTATAAAAGAAATCAAAAGACTTTAACGACCAATTATTTATGGAAGAATGCAATTATTGAGTAAAACCCCCTTAAAACCATTACCATAGATATGCTTACGGATATTAATATCAACCAATCACAGGCTTCTTTGGAAAACAATAAATAACAACCAATAGAAGCCTTGTAAGCAAAATCAATTAACAGCTAGATAGATCTCTCAAAGACCAGGAGCTAGGTTCCAAAACGGCCCCCCCTTTTAATTTTTTAAAATTTCCAAACCCCCCCATGACTTTATAGACCCATCCCCCGTTGGATTTAATTTTCAAGAATATTTTCCATTTGGCCAAAAGAAGCCCCCTTATTTTACGTCCAAAAGCCTGATGTGTAGGCCTAGATTTACCTTATTTTCGGGTTTTCAGAAGTACAATTTCCACCCCAGGATTCTTTTTGTAAGAATTGTTCCCGTGGAGTACATTGTCCTAGGTTTATACCGTGCACGTAAAAATAGACATGCGGTTGTCTATTCCCTCCCCCCGGATCTTAGTTAGTGAGTATCAATGTAATAGATATACCATAACCTTCTCAGCAGTCCCGAGAGGATATTACTTAAGAAACACCATGGGGTGAACACATAGACACTTAACGTCGACGGGGGATTAATAATTCCCTATTTTGATTATAGCGTGAAGTTTAATTCATTGTTTTCATGAGCAGGAAAATTCAGATTTGGGAATGGGAAAATAGCATCTAGTTGCAATGAGGATTTGCTTATCTGAATTAATTTCAGTGGGGGAAAATAGGATTTAATTCCACCAAGGGACGATATTTTGTCATTTTGCCAGTGGGAAGGGGTCCCTGTTAGTCGGTAGAAGGGGTGAATATACACTGTGTATCCAAATCGAAAGTTTAATTCATCGGAGAACGAAAACCAAGATATTGTACCAAGACTTTTTAGAATGGCGTGAGAGTAATATTTGGGAGTTCCTTTTTCAAAATATTTTAATGACTTTTTAACGTGTGAAATCTTTTATTTAAAATAGTTTAAACGAAGATGAATGTGACGAGTATAAATTCTATTCGTTTTATTGAATTTGCACTCCTAATCTGGCTAACTGCCAAAGCTTGGGTTGTGTCCCTCCTTGAGGGCGCCTTTTGGATCTTAAAAATCCCACTTTTGTTGTAGCAATAAAACTCTCAATGTCAATTCTTTGACCCCACGTACCCAGCTGGCACACAACGTTGTTTTAACGTCAAATACGTATTTGGACGTTATTATGTCCATGGCGTTGCTTTGACGTGTTGCCGGCTGGTTAGTGTTTTACAACAGTAGGGATAGCCATTTTTCAACACCCAACTTCTGGTCTTTCTCCACGCCAAGGGCAGTGGAATGGCTTTTCCGAAGATTTGATATGGGGGGGGTGGAGGATGTAACAAATTTTCAGTGATTTACCCCCCGGACAAAGTGAATTTTGGCCCCGGACAACGGGTTTTACCCCGTACAAGCATCAGTTGACAACCCTGACAACCCAAATTACCCCCATACAGAGCAAATTTACCCCACGGACAAGGCAAATTTTGATGATTTTCGCTAACCCCCGGACAATATATCCTCCACCCCGCATGTACGGAGATTTTCTGGAAGAGCCCAATCTTAGTCCAGGAAGTTGAATCTTATCCAAAAACAAAGGGTGACTTTAATCCGATGTGTACTCATTTCAGGGGTTATTTTTTCAATTTCTCCTTTTTCTCCAGTACTGGCTTTCAACCATCAAATATCAAATAGCAAAGAGGAAAGTTCAATAGAAACAGACCCGAGTCTATGTATGTATTTTATAATGTATCATCATTTTCATTCAACCCTGTCTCATTGTATTGACCAAGTGAGAGTTTTGAACTAATGGGGATAACATGTGAAAAAGCTGGGAATAAAAATGTATAAATTCCTTCCTTGTTTTTAACGAATGGTGATTTTAAATTTTACTGTTTACAGGTGAAGAAACCAGTTCGGATAAAAGATTTATGTGTCATTCCCAGTGGAGGGAAGAGAGACGATGTCTTACGTGGATAGCTCAGTATTATCAGCGATCCAAAAAATATCCGCAATCTGATTGGTTAAAAAGAGTACAGTATATCTTGTATTTTACATGTACAAAATATAAATTGACGAAAAGATGTTGTTGCATTGTAGCGGTAGCAGCAATCTAACGTCACTTTGCTACAAAATTGGCCTGCGCTTTTTTCCAACACAAAAAGTGTATTTTTTGGGTCACCGATAAACCAGTTATTGGACAGTTGTGAGTACAATATGAGAAAATGTTTTACAAGTTACGAGATTTTTCCGTACAATATTTTTCGAGCCTTTAGGCGAAAAAATTCGGAACGAGTGAAATATTTCTATATTGCGGTCTGATAACTATGAACTGAATTGGAAGGAGTGGGGATTCAAACTGCCAATCCCTGGTTTCAGGCGCTAACGCCCTGACATCGCTCCCTAAAATCTTTTACTGAATTCTAAATTTGAGTGTAAATTTATTACAGTTGAAAAAACTTTTTAGGCAATTTCCCTAATAGTTGGGAATTCTATAAAAGACAGAGAAAATTCATTATCTTTGCAAATAATGAATTAAAACTTTCGTGACATGAAAATAAAATGACCTCTCATACGATTTATTTTCGTTATCAGATTGTATGTAGTTCAAAATAGGCCACTAAAAAACATTCCAGAGGTTATTTTTCAACGAATTCTAATACCTAGTAAGAAAGATTAAATCAGATTAAACTTTCTATCAATTATACGAGTATATATATAATATATTTTATAAAAACAGTAAAATATTTCCATGGCATTTTTACACTGGCACTATGAGTCTCAAAATGTTCTTAAGATACTGTAAATAGTAATTTTTCTGTGCGAAATTTGAGGTGTTTAAAAATCTTAAAAAAGCTTGCTTAAAATCTAAGTACTAATTACCGGCTCTGAGATGTTGCAGATATTGTTTAACTTATTCTTTATTTTTTTACCGCAAGTTCTTTAAGATAGTTTATCCTATTATCATTATAATTCATCTCTTTTTAGAAAATGGCCAGGGGGAAATACTTCATGGACACTTCGACATTTTGTCAAGCTGGCAATAAAATGTTGCTGACGCCCAGTTTAAAAGTTGTATAGAATATGGACAGACTTACATTGTTCTTAGATACAGTCTGCTAGTCTGGATTTCCAGGCTGTAATATTTTTTTTTTCTTGTGTTGTTTCTTGGTCTTTCTAAATTGCTTTACATTTCAACCCAGCTGGCACACAACGTTGTTTTGACGTTAGAATAACGTTATATAGGCGTCATGAATGTCACATGGACGTTGTTTTGACGTTGTGTGCCGTCTGGGAAGGCATCGGCATGCGTGTTTTTGTTTTTGAATTTGTTGATTTTTTTGCGCAGCCTAGAATTCACCTACCCTACAATTCACCTACAAGCTACGATCAGTGGAATGATATATTGGCACCAGCCTAAAAAAAGCACTGGATTTTACTCACTTCCCTCTCTTAAACCCCCCCCTAATTTCAATGGTTGAAGAAGGCAACAGGGCTACAGACTCAACCATTGAAGCTCAGGGGGGAGGGGAATAAGTTGTAGCATTAAAATTCAGTGTCTACTGCCAAATATTATTGTAGTGATTGTAGATATGCTAGGTATTAGACAAAAGAAACATTAAGAAGGAAATAATTTACAGGTTGGAGTGTTATAAACACCCCTGTCTCGTTGACCTAGAGATTTTCTATTCTGTGGACATGTGTGAAGATGCTAAAAGCCATTGGAGAGGCCCCCAGCGGTTTTTCGTGATGGTGTGATTTCGTGATATACGATTTTAAAATGCGTGATTGCGTGATCGGAGGAACCAACGTGATCAACGTGATCGTGATAGAATGGAAATTGAACTTAATTTAAATTTAACCTGGTTTGGGATTTTTTTTCGTGATTGCGTGATATGAGAAGTGACTGGGGGGGGGGCTCATTGGAAATATTACATTTCTTGGCATTTGATAAAAAGCCAAGCTGGCACAAAACATGAAGCACCGTTGTGTGCCCAGCTGGGATATTGGTAAAAATTCATATTTTATGGCTCCAAAATTGGATTCAGATAGAGGAAATTTCAGTATCTTTGTTTGACTGGGAGCAAATTCTGGACGATGGTGTGACACAGGGGTGTTTTTTGGTGTTGTTTGTTTTGTGATTTTGTGAATGCTGTAAAGTTGATTCTACTGATCGACCTCATTGTTATTACTTCTTTATTTTTTAGATCTAAAGTAAATTGGCAGAATAATCACTCGTTCAATATTTACAAAACATGGCTCGTCCTTGCTGGCCTTTCTTGTGCATCACCGCCATTCTGATAGCAAACTGTTCTGCAAAAGGTTAGTTACAATCTTTTTCTTTTTTATATACATAATATATTTTATAAGACGTATGTATTTCCATTTCATCATGAATATTTTTGTGCAATATTCCGATAAAAGTCATCCTAAAAATATTTTTTAAGTGTTATTAGATTAACATCCAAACCAAACCTATATCGACAAAAATTCGGGCAAACTGGGGAGGCAAATTTGGAATATAAATGATTTTGGCGCCCCTATGAAATATCAATATCTTTGTAAAGATTACGCGAGCAGAGCGAGCACGAAAATTTTGGGGTATTTTCTCTCTTTTTGGCCGAAAACTGCCATACACTTTTTTTTAATAAGAACCAGTAAATTTTTGCTGAGGCTCGGCTGTTCTTATTTTTTTGGCACTTTGAGCCTTGAATTGTTCTTATTTTGTTCTTATTTTTTCTAAGGTAAAAAACAAGTTTTGGCTATTTACACTTTACTATTTAGAGGATTTTAGAAACCAGTGATTCTTTTTTCTATAACTTCAGCCTCTCCACTGTTCTTAAATTGTTCTTATTTTTTGGCATTTTTGAGCCTCATTGTTCTTATAAAATTGTTCTTATAAAAAAAGTGTATCTAAGGTGTAAAAGAGCAAAGGGGCGCCGTAAATTAGTAATCAGAGGCGTCTTTTTACGCCCTTTGTATTTTGGCACCCTTCAAAAAAATTGGCCGCTGGGGGTGGCACTCCACGCTACTGTTGACACGTAATGCTTATCCCAAGCAAATATAAGGTGTTATTCTGAAAGTCTTGAGATACGTTGAGGGATAATTGATCATTTATATGTAAAAAATGCCTCAAAATGCTCCAAAATTGGCCTTCTTAAGGTTAAGGTGCCAAATTTTAAGATCGTGATATTCTTTATATTTTCTTAAATTTTTGGGGCCAATTTATATTAATGAATATTCTTATAGTGTATATTCTTATAAAGAAATGATCGGTTTATTTGGCCAACTTTTCCAGTGGGAAGGGGTCTCAGTGGGTCTGTGAGAAGGGGGTGTCTTATTTCCAACGCAACGTTTTCTGCAAATCATTCATTATCAGTTCATATACCTTATTACACGAATATTACTAGTCATTTTATTACCACGAATTAAAAAATTTCGTGTAAATAAAAACCCCCTTAATTAAAACCAGCCATGGTGTCCTTGAAAAGCAAATAAAACTTACGTTAATTTTTGGAGTGTTAATTTCATGGCCGTTGAATACTTGCCTAGTAATATTCGTGTAATAAGGTAGCCTCACTGATTATGCCAACGGCCAATATAAACTGATATTATCCCGTAACAATAATCGCGTACTATCCTATAACACCCGTATTACTGTATCACTGTATCTTATCGGGGGAAAAAATGTCGAAAATTTTGAGGGGGTGACGAATTTTTCCCCAACGAAATATTTCCCCGACATTCTATTATCCGACCAAGACTTTTACCCGATTTTTTATCCCCGACCAGAACATTTACCCGAAATTTTATACCGCAACCAAAATTCAAATCTAATTTATTTACCCCTTAATTTACCGAAATTAGTGCTTTAAATGTCGAATTACAAGATCCATTTTCGAGCTAGTGAAGGAAACCATTTCTTTCGGACAATTTAGTCGGGTGAAAGTGACGAATTTGAAATTTTGGTCGGGGAAAAGTGACGAAAATACCTCTAGGTGACGAAATTTTTACCCGACTAAATAAAACTCTGACATTTTTTCCCCGATAAGGTATTATATGGGTTATCAACGACTTCAGTCTGCCTATTGATGTTTCCCCTTATGAACAGTTTTTGACATAAGACAAAAGTTATATCACTTTGGAAAAGAAAAAATAGAAAAGTGTTTCTTATCTTATTTTATTAATTTTATAATCTTATAATGCTGTTAAAGATTGTTTCGGCGATTATGAACTCTTTGTCTTTTTTTCGGTTCTGTCACGTAAGCAATATTTCTTAAAATTTCGCAGAAATCTCAAAATGTCTGTCCAGTTTCGATAAAAATGAAATCATCTGTATATACTTAGATAAAAATCTAGTTAAATATGAGTAAAACCAGTATAAATTACACCGGTAATTATCATTTTTGAATAGCGAACCATTACGCAAACATCTTTATCGTGGTCAGAAAAGAGAACCATATTTATCCAGTCAGCTGGCACACAAAGTTATTTTAACGTTTATTTAATGTTCAAAACGTCCAAATAACGTTAGACGAGCGTTGAAACAACGTTTTGTACCAGCTAGGGTAATTATATAGAACAAAACATCTCAGCCTCATAAAATCTCCAAAAATTGTCGAAAAGATTCTGGAAGATTTTGGGGTATTTCCTTTCTTTTTGGTCGAAAACTGCCATATCTAAAGTGTAAAAGAGCAAAGCGGCGCCGTAAATTAGTAATCAGAGGCGTCTTTTTACGCCCTTTGTGTTTTGGTACCCTTCAAAAAAATCGGCCGCTGGGGGGGGCACTCCACGCTACTGTTGACACCAGTGCCATAGGAAGCATTTTCATATTGGGGGGGCTGAAGTTTAGTGACACCGCGAGGGCCAACCATGGTTTGGCCCGAGGGGGGGATTTTGAAAATTTGAGCTCTAATTGCTTAAAAATACACTCAAAACATGCACATAAAGACAATTATGACAAATTAAAAAATAAAAACTTTGCATTTTTCAAAATAACCATTTTTGAAAAAATTATTGGTGGGGGGGGGTATAGCCCCCCCCCTTGCCCCCCAGTTGCTACGGCACTGGTTGATACGTGATGCTTATCCCAAGCAAATATAAGGTGTTCTCCTGAAAGTCTTGAGATACGTTGAGGGATATTCCAGAATTTGGCACGATAATTACTTCTCAGGAGAACCTCCAGGAAAATAAGTTTGTTGATTGGAATGTTTTGCCTCCCCCCAGGCTAGAGAGGGTTAGGGTTACTTGGAGATATTAAATTTCAATATTATCAAAAGAAACATTTTAAAATCTGATATCGAAGTTTTATACCAGTGGATACCGCCTTAAAACAAACAAAAAAAGGTTTTGCATTTTTTTAAAAGCTGCTAAGGCAATTTTTATTGCTTCGTGAAAAAAATGCAACTTTAGCTATTTTACCCCTTAAAACCTACAAAATGGTTTTCTTGAATAACTTTTTATAAAATAGTCCTTTCCTTTCTCAAATTTTGAACAGTGATTCACTGCTAAGTTACTAATGCTACAATTAGATCATTGGTACCTAATATTTTCAAAACTGTACGTTAAAATCAAATTACACCTTAAACCCTACTAACATTGACCCCTTGTTCACAACTTACTGAAACTGGTGAAATTGCAATTCAGGTGCTGAACCGCGATTCAATTTATCAAATACTTGCTAGAAATCCATTCCCAAAACAATATTTGTATTTTTCAGGATGTCATGCTCATAATGCAATTGCGCCTGTTTTTTTGTCAAAAAAACGGCTTTGAAGCGTCAAAACTTTTATTTACTTCATTTTTGACGTATGTTAAAGTCTGTCTCGAAATTTGCAATTTGCAAAAAATGTTTGACATTTTGAATAGAATTCGATGCAAAAAGATAAGTGAAACACAAAAATGAATTTTGGAGAAATTGTTGATTTTTCAGAAAATGATTCTAATTTATCACTAACAATTTAAATTGAGCTTTCTAAAAAGTAGAAAAAAAAAACTTTTGATCAACCAGGGCTTCGATTAAGATTTTTTGGGGGTGTACAACAGAAAAAAATCTTATCACCCTTTGAAAAAAAAAGGCCAATAAAAAGAAAAAGACGGTTATAATTTGGACGGTGGTGGTCAGAGTCAGATTTAATGTGGAGCAGAAAAAAATTGACAGTCCGTATATATTTTGATAAATTGCTGCACACAACGTTGTTTTAACATTCATTTAACGTTATATTAACGTTCGTTTAACGTTATATTAAAACATTAGGGTTATCAGATGGACGTTTTGATGACGTTAAGTGTCGGCTGGGAAGGAAAAAAGGTAAAATTATAAGTAATGCATTGTCGGTAAGATAATTGTGAGTGGATGGATGTAACCCAGCCGGCACACAACGTCAAAGCAACGTCCATGTTTTTTGTCAAATAGCGTTATTTGAACGTTAAAACAACGTTGTGTGCCAGCTGGGAAAAGGCTTAAAAGATATCATTTACACGCTAGCACTTTGTAGTATCTACACTGTAACGTACCTTGCACCATTCCCAGCTGGCACACAACGTTGTTTCAACGTTTATCTAACGTTATATGGACGTTGTGAACGTTAGATGAACGTTGAAACAACGTATCTTGCACCATTTTCTTACACTATATTTTTAAACAAAAGAAAGAACAACTTTCTCCACCCCGCTTGAACAAATTTTGAGAAATTCTGCTTTGTCCGTCCGTCCATTCGTTCGTCTGTTTCCAACTGTTCTCGAGATTGACTCAATAGTTTTTTCTGAATTTTTGCATAATGATGCAAAATGATAATAGCCCGATTTTTGAGAAAAAAAATTTTTGAGCAAATTTGTGCCAAAAACTGCCTAAAAAATCAGGTTTTTTAGACTTTGTGCGGAATTACTTCAATAATTTTTTCCGATTTTTCGCATAAAGACATAGGGCAAGGTTCTCTAAAGAGCGGCTGGAGCCGTTGAAAATATTATTACTCAAAGGGTCAGGAGTTTACCCTTCTTGGGTCTTTTGAAGGGTACGAAAATCACGAGAAAAAAGTCGATTTTGTCTCCCAAAAGGTAGCTTTTTTGCAAAAATTATAGTCTCTCCAAAGGGACAGTTTTCATAGGTCAGGCACACATGCTCGACAATATCCAATCCTTGTAGACTCCCTCCCGGTAGCTAATCAGCTGCTGTGGAAGTGACATAATTCATGATATGTCTTCTACGGACCCAACAACTGATTGGTTGAAAGTGACGTATTGACTGATTTTACGTCACTTACAACCAATCAGCTATTGCGTCTGTGATGTAATGTCACAAGACATTGCAGTGGTGCATATCATGAATATCGGCAGAAATAGCACTGTTAAATGTTTTAAACATAAATGGACCGCCATTTCACGATCTTCATAATACGTAAACCTTTTTTATAAGAACATACAGACTATGTAAGAATGGCAAAAAATATTGAGAACATTTAAGAACATTGGGCTCTATAAAACACCCAATTTCTTGAAAATTGCACAAAAAAACTCAAAAAGTTAAGAACGTACAAAAATCATTTTTAAGGCTTGGGGACACGAGAAGTTTTTTTCGCGTTGGTGCAATGCAACATGCTCCATCCCACCAACCTGAAACGTTTTCTAGTGTCTCCACCCCATTTTTCTTTTAATAGCATTTGTGCTTCTCTCACTTTTGTCCCTGCGACAATGGAGCAAAATTGATTCGAATTAATTTTGCTCCATTGTCCCAGGGACAAAATCAGCGTGTCTTTTGGGTATTTCCCTCACTTTTTGTCCCATGAAACAAAAAAAGAAACCATGAGACACGCACTTTTTTTCTTGTGTTGGTGGGATGGATGGAGCATGCTGCATTGTACCAACGCGAAAAAAAACTTCTTGTCTCCCCAAGCCTTTACAATTCCATTTTCTTTTGTCAGGTGCTGATCATGAAACAACATTTCACATATCCCCAAACGGCCATAACAATGCTACATGCGGCTCCAAAAACAACAAATGTCGGACAATCAATTACGCTTACCTATTGAACCAAATCATTGACGATGCTAAAATCACATTTGTTTTGGAAGCTTCATCTCATGAGAGTATATCTTACTACTTGGATCCTCTTGTCAAAAATAATGGACAACACGATGGTCATTTTAAATTTGTTAAAGACTATCCAGACAAACAGAACCCGACCATATATGGAAGCAAGCATGCAGTTATCCAAACTGGAGGCGTAATCGATATACAGTTTGACAGTATCAATCTCAACGATGTGCTACTTCTGCGTAAAAACATCCCAAGAATCAATATATTCATACGAAATGCATCTATCAATTTAAATGAAAAAAGAGAGTTCATAGCATTACATCAACAGACAGCTAACAGTGTTGTCAACATTGAAATACAATCTTGTATCTTGAAGTCACCACCTACTGCTAGATGGATGCATATATCAATACTAGATCCAAATCCAAAAAACAATATCAAACTATCAAACATAACTATCCAAGGAGGTAGTTTCTTTATTGAGAACATGGTATCATTTGATCTGGTTGATGCGGTGATTAAGGAATTCTATCCTGCCCTCCAACAATGCTTTCTTTGAGTTATCACATGTAAAAAAAGTACTGATCAATAACTTTACAGTACGAAACTTAACATCACGGCGTTTAATTTATGTCGGAACAGATTCCTCTATTAACATTAGTAATGTAAATATTCTCAGAAGCTCATTTGAGGAAATCATCGACGTACGACAATCGACAGTCAGTTTTGCCAACGTCAATATAACGAACACTTTTGCTGAAAATTACATTTTTAACTTTGAGAAAAGTAAAAGCGAAGAATCTAACGGAGTCAACATAATTTCATCAAATGCTGCTAAAGGTTTTATTCGTCTACATGAAAGTGAAGTTAACGTTTTGGACTTCAAAATCACCGATACTGGAAAAGCTAAAATGAAACATTCCTTCTTTATCTCTGGACGAGACAGCAAACTATATTTCCAGGGCGAGTTATCTCTGACATCGATGGACTTCACCGGCGACTTATTTGACGTTCGAGATAATGCTGAACTACATGTTGAGCACTTGCATATGCAGAATATCGTTTTCAGGGATAGAATTTTATATTCACAACATTCCCCTGCAATTGAGATAATACACTTCGAGCTAATCAATGTGACTGCATCAAAGAATTTTCTTCATTTCGAAAACTCTAATATCCATGTGCATCTGATGAATATAAAAAACTGTGACATGCGAACCCTTTTTGAAGCTACGCAATCGGAGATCAAGTTAGAGAAATTCAAAATGCTCGATTCAAAAATATCCGAAAATGTTTTCAACATGGTTGGAGGTACATTTTTTTCCAAGATCAAAGTCCACATTTCCAATTCGTCTGTGTCGCGTTTCATTAGAGCCACAGATGTAATGATAATCATTGAAGATTTCGAAATCGAAAAATCTCACTTCGAATTAGAAAGTGCACTTTTGGATGAATGCGCATTTACCGTGGTTAAAATGAAAGTCGTGAAGACGGATTTTCATTCCGGACCCGTACTTGTAACAATGTTTAGTAAAGCTTCGGTGATTTTGAAATGGTTGAAACAACTGTGGTACATAAGCATGCGTTCCTGTTGAAAAAATCTAATTTCACGGCAACGAATTTCGTCGTCAGGACAACTAACATAAAACAAAGGAGTTTATTTTTCATCGAAGACAGCGTTGCTATAGAATTCAAAGATCTGCAATTGACAGGGAATACGTATCGTTCTCAAGTGTTTGAAATTGAAAATACAGAGCAAGTATATTTCGAAAAGGTTGTGGCATTAGAGAATAAATTCTTTGGTTTTCTAAAACTCCAAGATGTTAAACCCTTTGTAATTCGAAACTTTGACTTCTTCGAAAATACAGCTCTTGGTCAAAATGCTTTTGTCGAAGCAATTAACTCTGAATCAATCTTCACCGATGGTTCAATCCGTTTTAAAAAGGTTGCTTTGGGAAGCCATTTTTTCTCATTCAGACAATCACCATCATTGAGTATGTCCAATACAAGCATTATTTTACCAGATACGAAATCTGTTACAAATTATCAAATTCTGTCTGTAGAGAATAAAAACAAGAACCGTTCAAGTTTCAAAGACTTTACTGCAACGTGTGGCGAACACTTTGATATTGTTAAAAATGTCACTCCTTTATCAGCAGCAGATCACAACAATGAATTGTTGAACATAACATGTATACGATGCCCACATAATACTTTTTCGATGGGTACTAGTTCTATAAATATCAAAGATTCAAGCGGTAACTACAATGAAAGTATATCAAGAACCAAATGTTCGCCTTGTCCTACTGGATCAACATGTTATAACAATAAGTTAGTGGCACGTGACAACTTTTATGGATTCTACCAAAATGAGACAGAGGATTTTCGATTTGTGGTGTGCCCTAAAGATTATTGTTGCTCTAAAGAAAGTCAGAAATGTAATTCTCCAACCACCTGTAATTTACACCGAAAAGGAAGATTTTGTGGCAAATGTGAAGAAGGTTATTTCGTCAGTATTGTCAATAATAAGTGTGTTGAGAATTCAAAATGCACTACTTCTAATCGTCAATGGTTTCGGACTTTGTTTATTATCACTACACTTATCATAGCTGTTGTATTAACTGGCCTCAAAGATTTCATGGCTATTTTGAAATGGTTTTTGAAGAAGATAAAACAGTGCCATCGAAGGTAAGATCTATATTTGACGTACATAATGCTATAACTAGCCATAACTTTCATTAAGGTGCCACCGCAGCAAAACGAACACATAGAGTTGAATTTGCGTTCAAAAGGAATGATCTTAGCCCTACAGTAATTTTTGTTAATAGTGACAAAGCTTTAGGCTTCCTCCGGTGGCAATAACGCCCATCTGACGCCCGTGTACTATAAATTATCTTGTTATGAGCATATAAAGGGACTGGGGGTTGGAAATCATAATGACGTCTTATTTTTTACAACAGAACAGAAGCACCCGAAAATACCCGGATTTTGACCATCGGTTTTTGTAGGATTTTTTTTAAGAAATCGAGTGTTTTTCATAGTCCATAAAGCCTTAGAATGTACTTAACTTGTTCTAGATATATTGGACATATTTTGGTGCGTCCATTTAAAACATTGCGTCATGAATACCGTGAATAGCCGAGTTGGCTGCTGTCCAAGGACCCCGTGTAAGCAATACACAGGTTGCAAAATTATATCAATGCAGTCAAAACATGGAAAAGTCGGAAAAGTTCATGTGATTTTATTCCCATGTTACTTGCCTTACTAACTTACAGCTGATAACTTTATTAGTGTCAATGGTCGTCAATAAATTCGAACCAATCAGAAATAAATGTCATGTAACAAGCACATGAAAATTTCGAGTAAAAGCATAATTGGTTTTAATTAATTGACTTTAATTTTGCAACCTGTGTGTTGAAAATCTAGATTACTGGGCTATATGAGTGTAAAATAATCTGTATCTACTCATCCTCACAATTATTTGTTGTTTTTTTCAGACTATTTACAAACGAAGAAGAAGAAGACCCAGAGGAGGATAAAGAGAATTGTCAGTTTTCATCCGTTTTCGATATCATCTACTCTTTCTACCAAATCAAAGCGTTAATCACCGTCGCCACCTTAGATAATACATCATTGGTAGACAGATTTTTCAACGTGGAAATCGTGTTAGAAACAACAAAGAAACTTGAAAAGCTTTGTCCTTCTCATGACTTTCACTGGCGTCGAAAAGGAAGTTTTGATTGGATTTTTGACCCCGCTCGTTATAATGATGATCATTTTCGCGTTACATTTAATCGTAAAATACCTGAGATTCTTAAAACCATCAAATAAAACGATTGAGAGCGTGTCATGTAGATTTTATGTTGGATATTACATCACTTTGACTTTTTGTTACAAGAACATTTGCACGTCAGTGTTGACTCTGATTAACTGCAAGACTGAGAATAATACCACGTTCCTCTTCATTGATGGTGATATTGAATGTTACACTTCTCTGCAGGGAGCGATTCTCATTTTCCTGATCTTTTGGGTTATACCATTTCCGTTTGCAGTCACAAAAGTATATAACTTGTTTCGGCAAAGATATATTTCCATTAAGGCATTTTTAATGTTTTTAGCATTTCCAGTGCTAGGCATTTTTACAAGTTTCCGCAAAACTTGGACGAAACTTGAACCTACGAACAGGGAGCTTATCTATGAACGCTTGAAAGAATCATTGGAAGAACCGTATAGAGAGAATTTGTTTTGGTGGGAGACTTGGAGACTATTGGAGCGTTTAATTATCGCCGCTTTGGCAGTCTTCGCTCCCTACCCTTTATATCGTACTCTCTTCATGACACCTGTTTTCGTTGTATTCACATTTCTTCACTATCGAATAAACCCTTACAGTAAAAAAAATAAAACAGATTCACAGTGTATTTTACAACGATTAGATATAGTTTCATGGATTTGTTTGTCGTTCCATTTGTTTATCAACGGAATGCGAGCTGTGGTTTATATTTACGACGTTCCAAATATCGACTTTATAAAAAATACATTAGAAGCTTGTTATATTTTGGAGAATTTATTCTCGCCTTTATGGTATCTCATTATCTCGTACATTGCTACTGAACTATATGAGAAACTACATTGTAAGAAATGTGTAAAGAGATTTAGTATGGGAAAGACGAACGGACCAGATGATGTGGAATCTCAGTTACAGATACCGATATTGCTTGAGGAGAACGAAGAACAAGATGACATTGAGTTACAACTGCAATACGGAAATGGCGATATTCTTACACCTACTAATAATAATGGGAACTGTTCGAATTCAGTAGAATCAAAAGAGTCACAAAAGAAAAAGAAGAAAAGATCTAGCGGGACAAAGGTAAAACGAATTGACGACCTTGAGCCTCAAGAATTACAACGAACGCGTAGCTTGCTTAATGAGGAAAACGATGAACAAATTGAGCTAAAACAGCACGGTGAAAATGACACAATTCTTACACCTCTCAAAGCTAACGAGAACGGTTCAAATTCAAAAGAGTCACAAAAGAAAAAGAAGAAAAGATCTAGCGGGACAAAGGTAGCAAGAACAGACGACCTTGAGCCTCAGGAGTTACAACGAACGCGTAGCTTGCTTGATGAGGAAAACGATGAACAAATTGAGCTAAAACAGCAAGGTGAAAATGACACGATTCTTACACCTCTCAAAGCTAACGAGAACGGTTCAAATTCAAAAGAGTCACAAAAGAAAAAGAAGAAAAGATCTAGCGGGACAAAGGTAGCAAGAACAGACGACCTTGAGCCTCAAGAATTACAACGAACGCGTAGCTTGTTTGATGAGGAAAACGATGAACAAATTGAGCTAAAACAGCAAGGTGAAAATGACACGATTCTTGCACCTCTCAAGGCTAACGAGAATGGTTCAAATTCATTAGAGTCACACGAGAATGTAGAGTATTCGGAATATTCGGTATATTGGAATAGCATTGATATCCTTGGTATTGATGGCAATGAAGACCGGAGTCGGGAGCAATTACCAAAAGAAGGTGCAATAATTCCTTTAATTGAACTCTTTGAAGATATCAATAAACCATGATTATGTGAATTTGATTTTCTCAAAATGAACAATTAACATTTTTATTCTTAATTATCTAAACAATTTTTATTTTATATTCTCATATGTATCATATATTTCATTTCATTTTTTTAATGGACCCCGTAAGTACCAATAACTTTGGATGAAATTTCTGACGAGCCTCGAATGCAAGGTTTTTTTAGAACGTCCAAAATTTTTGACTTTCTGTTTTTGCCTGTTTATTCTTAAAATGTTCTTAATCTTACCGTATTGTGAGTGTTTATGTGCGATTTCTTAAGATAGTATGAGTTTCATAAATTCCATAAAGCCTTTTAATTTTCTTAAACTTATCGATACTTTTTTGGACACCCTGTAGTCTGCTCTTATAAAAAACGTGTATTCACATTTCTCCAAATTTAACTATTGTTTTTACACAGTGTGCTTTTTCACTACGCTAGATAGATAAGTGGTTCTCATCAACGGTCCTTTTCATAAATTTCATAAGGGTTGTAAAAAATATACAATGAAGATTCGTGCTTAACATCAGATTTTGATCGCTTCATATTAACATTCCAGATTTAACGTCGAAAATTGGTCATTAAACCTTTTGTCCTCCAAGCGAGGGCTAGACCTCTCTTGGCTTAATGACCAATTAAGCGAAAAAGGCAGCATAAATAAATTGGTTGTCATACAGGGTGTCCCTAATTAAAGTATCGAGTTTGAACATGCGATTGAGTAGAAAAGTTTGTGTGTGTTATCGCTAAAATATAATAACGTTCTCCATCACATAGGCTCATTACAAAAGGTAGTTATAACGTATAAATTAATTGTAATGACAAAGAAAAAAGAGGGAGAGCTTAAAATACAATTTTGTGAACACGCACACAAAAGTTTCTACTCATAGTTGTGTTCAAACTCGATACTTTAATTAGGGACACCCCGTATAAGTAGCAGAATGTGCAAAGGGATTCTTTTGTAAAAAATTGGTCATAAATGGGAAAAGTGTTTTCTTTCCCGATAGAGTTGAAGAGCGAACTTTCATCTGTATTGATTTGATGCAAAAGACGAGGAATCTTGTCACAGAAAATGTTCATTAGAAGGCTCTAAATCTCTTGATATGCAAGTTGATAATTTGTAATAAAATTTTCTTCAAATTCAAAGCGTTGTAAACGCTTTGACAACTGTTTTGGGAGTCAGTAATGTTTTCCTATCAGTTTTCTTTGTTTCAGCTAATCAATTTTTGCCAGATAGTCTCATGAAAAAGCACCCATATGCTACCGGCGTGGTGGTAGTGTATTAAAGTTACCTTTAAAGGGACATTAAAGTAGTAAAATGTAAACATTGCGCGAAATGTCCAAAACAAACTTGTAAAACAATTAAACAATTAAATTAGCCATATTTGGTTTGATTTTTTTATTTTGACATGTGACATTTGTTTTGATTTTGTATCCGCTGCATACAGTTTGTTTACAAATTTCGCAAGTACTGTTATGTCCCTTTAATTCTGTCACTCCGTACACGTTTTTTATAAGAACGTAATTATTTTTTAAAGCTTTGTGTTCTTTATTTAGACTTCAAACCTAAAATATACTTAGAATTTTTAAATCATTAATTGGGTCATAAGTTTCTAAAAATTATTTTTTCAACAACTTATAATTTGTTAGAATTTGAAACATTTGTTAGAAAATGGATTGATCAGAGAGAGGACGAGGAAAATAATTTTTTGTTTATTCAGCACAATATAACAAACAATAGGGAGACGCCTAAGAATAGAAAAAATTTCTTGAATTCCCAAGTCAATTGAATGATGACAATAAAAATCAATTTTTTCAACGTCTTTCTAGAAGTAGAAATCTACGTCGATCGATAGGGTAAACCATTCTTGCAAAATTATATTTTCATATTTTCATATTTAATATTTTCATAGTTTCGTATTTTCGTATTTTAGTATTTTCGTATTTTCGTATTTTCATATTTTCATATTTTCATATTTCAGTTGATATTTTAATAAATTAGAAGAATGAATGAAATGTTGTTTTTTCTGTGTTAAACTTGATTTGAAATACAACCTGTGATGGTAAAAGTAGACTAGCAAACTAGTCTGTTAATTAATCATGTCAGAGGGCGGGAACATAAAGGCAGCGGGTGTTTGCTAGAAGAGGAGCTGCGTACAAAAAATGATGTATTTGCCGCCGACAAAATAAAGCTCTCCTCTTTTTCTTAATTTTTTAAATTTGTTGGTTGTAACTATTGGACCCCCGCCTGGTGAGGAGTGTCCGGAAATTACAAGTGCAAACTTTTTCCTCAAAGATCGCAGTTCAAACTCGATACTTTAGATTTTGGATAGGGTGTAAAGGGTATGAGAATATTAAATGTTTTCTCAGAGCCGCTGCGACAGTTCCGTTCAAAGCTGGGGCTTACGATGCTTCGGGGTTATCCCGAAGGAGTTTTTAATTAAGTGGACAGTTTTTTAATTCAGAAAAACCATGCCACAATTGTTGGTTAGAGTTTGCCGTTGGATGTTAATAGGACATTTTCGAGTTTTTAGGTTAAGGAAGTCGAAAAATAAATCTTTACAAAATAAAATTTTTTTTTCTTCAAAATGGGTTTTTAGGGGCGCCATTCTTTTTTGGATGTGGAGAGCGATTATTGGTGGCACAAGCCATTAGGATTAAATGCCCGCTCTTCAATGTGAAAGTGTATTTTGAAAGTTGGGCCATCTGATGCCATTATGCTTCAACCATTCCAATTCCAGTAGGCCGCCAGTCTACGGTAAAAGTAGTTTTATCTGTGGTGACTGTCCCATGGAAAAATTTGGCCCAAATTTTGTCCCTGTAGAAAAATACCCTACATTTCAGCTCAAATGGAAACTGATTTTGATTTATCTGCACTTGAAATTAAATGGAAAAATTCACCAAAACCATACCGCTGGACAATTGAACTTCTGTTGGGATTGAGATTTTGATAGATATTTTAATTCCCACCGAGAGAAAAGCTTCCACCGGGGTTTTGAGATAGGGGTGTAAACTGTACTTGAATTAAAGTGTTGTCTCTGCCCCGGTGAAAATCAAGTTCAAAAGTTCAAAGCGTGTACTTACTGACCTCCTGAGGGGTTAAAAATCCAAAAGTTTTAATTAAGGTACACGTTTTTTATTTTAAAAACATCCACAATTTTGGAAGCCTTCGGATGTTCTTAACTTTTCGAGTTTTAAGTCTAAAAATATTGTTAACATGTTCTTATTAAGTCTTATTTTCACCATTTTGTGAGCATTTTTGGCCATTTTCTTAAGGAAGCCCCGCTGTTTTGCAGTTGTTCTTAATATTTTGGCCATCGAGGCCATATGTTCTCATATAGTTTGTTCTTATAAAAAACACGTGTAATTGTAATGTAAGATAATTTTAATACGCAAAAATCGGTATAAGCTCAATTTTTTGACAGGTGGTTAAGAAGGTTTTTTGTTCACATTATTCGATTTTTGTTCTAAAAAACTGGAATTCTTGGAATAAAATTGTGCAAGGTGTAATTCATTTCAAACGTGTTATCCAGGGTGAATAAAAGAGAATTAACATTTGAAAGAGAGAAAATGGAAAAAAAAATTCTTAGAAATTATTTTCAAAGAAGATGTAGTTTGTAAATAAAATAGTAAAGTAAACTAATAAGGTAGTCGTTTCTCATGATTAATATAAGAGCTACAAGAGAGTAAAAATGTTATTGGAAAAAAGAAGTTATGGATTTGAGAATAGATTCAATGTTTTCTTGGTTTTTCTGTGAAGAGAGATCTTTTAGATTTAGTTTCCTGTAGTACTTGTTGGTTTCATTCGCTATGAATACTTTGAAGTGGATCCATTAATGCCAAATATAGCTTGGTGACGGCTTCATGTTGGTTCTATTATGATATAGGATATTTCGTTCCAAATAAACGGGCCCCCCGCTTGTTAATTTTTCGAAAATTTTCCAACCCTCCTGGACCTTATTAGGACCCCCCTGTTTATTAATTTTCAAGAACAATTTTAGTTGGCAAAAAGAAGGCCCCTTATTTTGCTCCAAAAAGCCTGATTTTAGCCTATATTTACCTTATTTTTGGGTTTTCAGAATAAGTACAATTTCCAACCACCCGGCAATTGATTCCCACCACCCCCGTTTATTAAGATTTTGAAAATTTTTGGTTACTATTGTTACACAATCGAGAGTCGGAGAAACACCCCTTTCTCACAGACCCGGTGGGATATTATCAGCCAGTGGGGCTTAGAATAGTAGACCAAAATTCGATGGGGATTGATATTCCCATCATGTTTTTTAATAGCTGGGTATTTGAATTCAATTGTTTTCCAGGTAGAAAGTTCAGCTAATTATATGTAAAGTGTGATGATTTACTTTAAGGGTAGACTATGCTATATGCCAGTCTTGGGCAAATAAATCTTGCCGTTTCTTCGAAACTCTCCCGCCGATGTTTTTCCGTATACCGTCATAACGCCATACCGCCATATTTTCCCGCCTTTACTATCCACTGTAGCGGACGATATCGTCTACTTTAAGGGCAGATCTTCGATTCTTTTAATCCTACTTTGATGAGAATGCGCGATTTTCTTATTGTCCGTTGTCACAGGTTCGATTTCAGAAGATAAGCTTAACTGTCATGCTCACGTTATAAAACCATGGCATTAAAATTTGTTGCTATCATAATACAATGCCATATACAAGTTTTTTTATAAAAACATCCAAAATTCTTGAAGCCTTTGGGTGTTCTTAAATTTTCGAGTTTTAAGCATAAAATGTTCTTAACATGTTCTAATTTTTCGCAATTTTTTGAGGATTTTTGTCCATTTTCCTAAGAAATGAGGTGTTTATAATATTTTGCTCATTGAAGCCTTATGTTCTTATATAGTTTGCTCTTATAAAAAAATGTACTGATAAGGGCTTTTTTCTAAGGTAGGAGGGGTGACTTTATGTAATATTAGATCTGTATTTATCTTGACTGTTTATTTTAGTAGGTAAACTCTTCCAGATCAAATTTCAATTTGTTCTTGCGTGCGTATGTCAATTTTTGTATTAAGTAAATAGACTGAGAGACGACGATTCAGCAAAAGGAAATTTTTGTACAATTGAGTGTAATGAGAAATAAATTTTGCTGACTTTTACAAAGCACTACTGTATTTTGTAACCCAGCTGGCACACAACGTCGTTTCAACGTTCAGCTAATGTTTGCAACGTCCATATAACGTTAATGAACGTTGTAACAACGTTCTGTTGCTTTATAAACTGATTGAGGAGGTCGTTTTATATAGGTTATACAGTACTCTCAGTAGTTTTGGTAGAAAGTTTATATCTTGGAATCAGCACTTTAAAAAGAAGTTACAAAAGGTGTGGTACAATGTGTATTTATTACAAAGCGTGGTGCTTATTACAAAGTGAACTAGAACAACTTGTGCACGCCCTGCGGAAGCGAGGAGACTGGGGAGACTTAGTCTCCCCACTTTTTGAGAAAATGAGAGATATTTCTCAAATTCCTTAGCAAATTTTATCTCATTTTGAGCCTTCGGCCTCCCTACTTTAACGGTTGTTTCACTATCAGTAACAAACTGTTCAAAGGTAACTTTTATTTTTCCTACTCGCTTTCTCCGTAACTTTAAAAAAATGGATCAGGTAAGGTTTCCGTGGGCGCTGGTTGAATTCTTTATCAGTTTTCGAGCCAGATAAAGAATTCGCCCAACGACGATTTTACTGACCCAGTCTTGGGTCAATTGTTAAACAGTTTCGGGTCAATTGTTAAACAGTTTCGGGTAAATTGTTAAACAGTCTTGGGTCAATTGTTAAACAGTCTTGGTTGAATCGTTAAACAGTTTCGGGTCAATTGTTGAACAGTTTCGGGTGAATTGTTAAACAGTCTTGGGTCAATTGTTAAACAGTCTTGGGTCAATTGTTAAACAGTCTTGGTTGAATCGTTAAACAGTTTCGGGTCAATTGTTGAACAGTTTCGGGTGAATTGTTAAACAGTCTTGGGTCAATTGTTAAACAGTCTTGGGTCAATTGTTAAACAGTCTTGGGTCAATTCTTAATCTGGTGAAGGGAAGATCGTTGAACAGATGGGCAGATTCTTTATCTGGAGGGGAGTACATTCTTTATCAGGTTTGGGGCAGATGCTTAATCAGAAAGGCAGATTCTTTAACAGTCTTGGGTCAATCGTTAAACAGTCTTGGGAGAATTCTTTAACAGTTTTAAGTGCCTTCTTTCAATAAATCTGGTCAGTAAAATCGTCGTTGGGCGAATTCTTTATCTGGCTCGAAAACTGATAAAGAATTCAACCAGCGCCCACGGAAACCTTACCTGATCCAAAAAAATATATACACTGAATGACCTACAGGATTTTGAGTTTGACCGACAGGATTTCATTTCTGTCGGACATGATGTCCGATTGACTAAAAATATTTATTTGCAGCCCTGCGCGAATACATAATTTTTTCATAGATCTTTTCTATGTTAGATAAGAGAGAAATTGGGCGATAGTGTCTTGTGCGTAGTATTTCTGTCTCTAAGGTCGCAGTAAAATTACGGCAGGAATACTACTTTGGTCTTGCTGCGACATGATCACAAGATCGTACTCGGGTGAAACAAGGCGAGGGGTAAATCACTTCGAAAAAAGCGTACGAAATGATTTTTGATTTTTGATTTTTTTGTGATTTTTTGATTTTTTCTGTGATTTTTTGATTTTTACGTGATTTTTTGATTTTTTCTATGATTTTTTTGTGATTTTTTTGTGATTTTTTTTATTTCTTTGTGATTTCTTTTTGATTTTTTAATTTTTTTCTGTGATTTTTTTGTAATTTCTTTTTCTGTGATTTTTTTTATTTTTCTGTGATTTTTTTATTTTTCTGTGATTTTTTTGTTTTTTCTGTGATTTCTTTGTGATTTTTTGATTTTTTTGTGATTTTTTTTGTGATTTTTTGTGATTTTTTTTTTTTTTTGATTTTTTGATTTTTTGTGATTTTTTTGTGATTTTTTTGTGATTTTTGATTTTTTGCGTGATTTTTTTGTGATTTTTCTATAAAGTGTACGAGATTTTTTCGAGTAATTTACCCCTCGAAACAAGGCATGTCCCAAATATATTTTGCGTGACGCACACCGCTTCCCATTATTCATTAACTTTCATATATAGCTCAAAAGAATCGTATCAACGAGGGGATTTCGAAAAGTGCTGGGTCAAAAATTTACATCAAGCCAATCTCAAGATATCGGCCAAAAACTGATTTTGACGTTATAAAATACATCGAAAAAACAGGTCATAAGTAAGATTCAAATGACGTCATTATTGAAAAACAGCGATAACTTCAATTTTATTAATGCAATCAACACCAAAGATGCAAGATTTTCAAAATGTACACCCAACTGGCACATAACGTTACTTCAACGTTCGTCTAACGTTATATGGATGTTGTGAACGTTAGATAAACGTTGAAAAAACGTTGTGTGCCTATTGGTACAGTGATAAATTTTTGTGAGGTGTGACCATAGTGCAAGAAAGCAGCTGCGGCTTTCTTAGATTATGGTGTGACTAATTTCTACCATTTCTATTTTAAAGATATCTGTGAGCAAATTCAGCGATGTACATTCCAATTTGTGTTGGACATTTGGATAACTGGGCCATCCGTGTTGGGCGTGGCAAACACTCTTCAGAATGCTTACGATGCGAACACACGTGCACATTCTATGCAAGGTATTAAGATCTTCTAAATTACAGTAATTTTTTACAAGAACGCCCAAAATTCTGAAAGATTTTCAGATGTTCTTAACCTTTGCGTTTTGAGCCTAAAAATGTTCTTACTTTCGCCATTCTGCGGGTATTATTGTACAATTTATTTAAAAATTGCATATTTCGAGTGCCCATATCCTTTACTAGTAACTTATAAATATTTGGGTCATCAAAGCCTTATGTTCGAACATGTAGTCTGTTCGTATCATCATTATCAACCTTCAATCTAGGTCCGTTCGGACCTATAGGTCGAAAACAAATAATAACCCTATCTCCACAACTCGCGATCAGATATAGCAGTACCAAGTAAAAATTTAATACACTTATCCATTTGAAATACAATCGTGTGTACGGAAAAAGATAAGGATTCTTAAAAATGAAAGATCGTAGATATGGTGCAATCTTTAGCTCAGGTTATCTTGAATCTTACACAGAAGACTTCCGTTTTTCTCGTTTTTACACCTTAACCGTACACCGTCAGTCCTATCGACCCTTATACCTTATCGGGGAAAACTTCGTCGGGGAAAATTTTCGTCGGGGAAAATTTTTGTCACTTGCTGGTAGTTGGTAAACGCATTAAGGCCGGGGAAAATCTTCGTCGGGGAAAAATGTTCGTCACTTTGCCAAAATTTTGTCACTTTTCCCCGACGAAGTTTTCCCCGATAAGATACTGCATTTTGGAAAAGGGCCTTTTTTCCCTTAAGGGCCGCATTTAAGTAGATCATTTATTTTGGGGTGACCCCTGAAGCTGTACCTAATTACAAGTAAACTTTACTCAAACATAGTTCTACCTCATTACACCTTTGTATCAAAGACAACCTGGAACCCTCAATAACCCAGCTGGCACACAACATTGTTTCAACGTTTATCTAACGTTCACAACGTCCATATAACGTTAGATGAACGTTGAAACAACGTTGTGTGCCAGCTGGGAAGGGAAACTATACTGACCTCTAATCCACAATCCCAGCTGGCACACAACGTTGTTTTAACGTTCATCTAACGTTATATGGACGTTGTGAACGTTAGATAAACGATAAAATAACGTTGTTTGCCAGCTGGGATGGGAATTGAACTGGAATCTTAAAAAGGCCGTTATAAATGCTGAGCTTTGATCCCCATGTATCAAAACAAGACATTCCCCATCAACTTTTTTATATATGATTTGAGAAACTACATTACACTTACGAACATATACTACTTACAAAAGGAACACAGAAAAAAATAAGCTCCTCCCCCCGCAAGGCACTACCGACCGACGGTAAGTGAAATCGATACAAAACAAAGTCGATGGTTGATTTACGGCTCTATATCGCCTTTGCTCACCTAAACAGACGACGGTACCTTGGTGTTTTTACCGTCGTCGAGCAAAGTGGACGGCGATTTTGGCCCCATGTCAGCTTTGCTTTATACCGTCGCCCTGGATTTATCTCGAATACATAAACTCGCTCTATTGAGTGATATCGCCAGGGATTCTAAGCTATTGAATAAAAGAAGGGAAAGGGAAAACCATCACTAAAAGGATAAACATGAATATTAAACATATTACAGCTGTGTAAGAAGATCGTCAAACTAAAATAAGGCACCACTAAACCTTTCAGAGTCAAGTCCATCAACCTTTCCACCCCACTGACTAGAATGTTTTACATGTTTAAACCTTTCCGGACGTGTGACTCATACTAAAGACCATACTTCAAACGAGAATATCTCGAGAACTAAACCTTACATGGAACTCGTTCAGCTAAGATTAGAAAGAGCAGGAAATTTTGAGTAAAATAGGTTTATTTGAGGGGAAGTACCCACTAACGAGCGCGAGATGTCTTGCGAAATATTTTGATTTTTTTTTCAAAAAGTGCATTTTTATCGTCCGGAAAGGGTTACTGAGACAGAGCTTTATGATTAATGATTAATCCTTTCAAATTTCCTAGTGATCAACCGTTGCCAGGGATGGAACCGGTTGCTGTAGGAACGTGTGGAGGACCAAATGCGTGGAATTGGAAACACAGTCTATTGAAAGTAAGTGGACTGTTTTCATCTCAACCCTATTTAGTCTGGTAGACTGACATGGGAAATCCATCAAAGGCAGTTAATCTATCTAGTGTGTAAAGGAATTGGCTATTCCAGAAATAGTTTATGTCCCTATGTTGAGGAGGAGTGGCAGTCTGGAAAGTGAAATAAAAAAATTCAGGGGGTCTAGTTTTTCGAGTGTAAAAAATCCAGGGTGGTCAGTAAAATGAGTTGGAAAATCCAGTGTAGTGAAACGAGGTCGAAAATCCAGGGTGGTCCAAAAAATGAGAACAAAAATCCAAGGGGGTCCTGAAAAATTGAAAAAATAATCCGGCGGGGCAGTTTTACGAAAAAAAACCTCAACATAGGTGGTACAATTTTTATTCTGGAATACCCAGTAATATGATAATCATGTGTTACAGGGTGGAAACGCCAATGGACCTGGCTGGATGCACGATTTTGTCTTTTACGCTTACATGCAGCCAACGCCAGGGACAATCCCTATCGCGATCGGTCACGCGGCCGATGAAACAGCAGGTGGCTGGAAATACAGGTAATATGAAATCCGGGGGGGGGGTAATAGGCTTGGTGGATGAGGGGTATGTGTGGATGGGACCTCTGAAAACCGACCTTTAGAGAGACTGATTTTTGCTGAAAATTTTACCCTTACAGAGATTTTTTTGAAAAATTTTCTTCCATTTTTGAAAAAAGTCCTACCCTTAGAGAGACTTTTTTATAATTTTTTCTCTCGAAATCAAAAAAAAAATCCTAAAAATCGTGAATTCTCCGACCCTTAAAGAGACTAATTCAAAACTCTTCGATTTTTCAGACCCTTAGAGAGACTTTGAAAGGTGAAAAACCCGTACCGTCTGCACATACCCAGCACCCATTTTTGCCTAAGTACTCCCCTCCCGGGTAGGAAACGGAAAAAGCTCTAGGTGTGAGATTAAAATCACTTTTAAATTGTTTTTGAATGAATGATCCAAAAGAAAATTATTGTGAATTATTATAAAATTTTGAGATATTGTTACATTGCAAAATATAACAATATAATCATGTTTCTTTTGAATATACAGTTGACACTATCTAATTCGGTTTTCAAGGGAAAAGCGTATTGATTATTAGAACTTCGAATTAGAGCTAGCGTCAATTTTAAATCTTGTTATTAAAGTGGATACATACATATTCTGCCAGCATGTTTCTTTTACTCTACTTACTCATCGTTTATTGAAATCAGTTTAGTGGTAAAGCATCCGGCTACGGTTTCCAAAGTTGCTGGTTCAACCCCCAGCCGGGTCATATCAAAGATTCTCAAAATGGTACTTGATGCCTATATGCTTGATGCTCAGCAATTAAGAGAAGGACCAAGGGCAAGTGGAAAAATCCAGGGAGAAAGATTGGCGCCCTCCCCTATCTTCGTGTAGATAGTTACCGAAAGAAGAGCCTTTGGGTCGCCTCTGACTGCGGTCGCAGACTTACTTACTATTTACTGAAATCAACCTTTTTCTAACAACACAGATTATCAGAGAATTCCACATATGCAGGAGACAAAGGCTGGACTCATGATTTTGTTTTCTATGTTCCCACTTCAAATCCGGACGCACTAATTCCAATTGCTGTCGGTTACGATGATAGCGACTGGACATATAAAGTCAAGAAAGGTATTTCACACAAATTTATGACTTTTTACATCTTTAAATCGAATAAAAATGGTTTTTAACAGATGCAAGACGAAATAGGCTAATAGCTTCAAAGGCA
Source organism: Clytia hemisphaerica (assembly GCF_902728285.1). Lineage (NCBI taxonomy): Eukaryota > Metazoa > Cnidaria > Hydrozoa > Leptothecata > Clytiidae > Clytia > Clytia hemisphaerica. The sequence continues at coordinate 1,376,288 of NW_027103674.1, read as the reverse complement.
AGGTCCGGTGTGAGGTGCTCAAGTTATGGAGAAAATTTCCCCTTGTTTGACAAAAAGCAAAACATACGTATTTATTAACGGTCAAGGTGATTTTTGAGTTATGGAGACTATATTATCAGGGGTAAAATAATTTTCACTCTGCAAGCCAAAGTGCTGCTTCGTTGCACCAGAGGAATGTAAAGAGATGGAAAAACAGCTTTTCTGATTACTCAAAGTTCAACGATCACTTCTATTGAAAATTCTATTGTAAAAACGTTGATTAGGTCATTAAATGAAAGTCCAGAAAAGACGGCTCGCCATACAAATCGGACGGTTTCTACATGATTTGACGATAAAAATGAAAATTTGTTTTTCCTTTTTTGCCGATTACTAGTTCGATTTTTAAGAATAAGGAGCAATATTTTTACCAATGTATAGCAAAAGAAATTCTTAACGCAATGATATTGGTTCTTGTAAAACTGTCAGAAGTCGAGTAAAATCAAGATGAAGCTATAATTTCCTCGAGCTCTAACTTTCCATATTATGGTGCGGTCATGATGCGGTTATATCTCAGTAGAATCGCTAGGAAATTCTGAGCAAGAAGATATAGGTACCTTTTCGTATAGGAGAGGTGTACCCAAAATATAAGCCCTAAAAGTTTGCGCATAATCAGGCTTGAAACAAAAGAATTTTGTCACAACACGCTAATTATGCAGATTTTTTATAGCGACAACAAAAAAAACCTATTTACTCGACTTAAACTCCCTTAAGGGCAAGAAACCTGGTATATGACGAGCCGTTTTTCCATTGTTTTCAAGAAGCTGTTTTTCCATCTCTTTACATTCCTCTGGTTGCACAAAGTTGTGGACTCAACTCGGGTCATATAAAAGAACCGAGAAGAGTAGGAAGGGAGACTTCTACCTCGACTTCAGTAGAAAAACTCACTAACTGACTTACTATTTTCACAATCAGGTGTTATTTGCAGACAAGATCATTGGAAACATCTCTTCACATTCCGTGCACCAACTGAACAAGGGCCGGATACGTTCCCTGTAGCTGTTGGTTCTGTGGGTAGTGGTTCTTCACATCGAAGTCGTGTTTCACAGGTTTGTTTCTCTAGATTTTTTGTTTATAAAGTTTACTCTTGCTAATTCTAATTTTAAAATGTTCCTAAAATATGAACTAATTCCCGGGTAATGAATTCTCTTTCTGTAATTCGAACAAATTAGACTCTCGTTCTTTGAATTAGCGCAAGTTAACTGTATTTTTGTTTGGGAATTTTCTAACCATTTACCACAATTTGCCAATCATTTTCAGCTACAAGTTGAAATATTCCATTTCCACCTAAATCAAAATCTCATCGTGTCGTGTTAACAAATTTCTATTTTTTCAAATCCTTCACCCTTATCCAGGGTACGAATGCTGGTACAAGTGGATGGTCTCACGAATTTGTCTTTTACATGTTCACACATCAAAAACCTGGAACTATACCAGTGGCTATTGGACATGCTGATTGTTCGCACGGTAAGCGAGAGTACAGGTATAAAATTGATAATGATCTGATGCTACAATCATGGTCGTAATATTTGAGGGAAATCCACCGGGATGTTTTGAAACCACAATCGATTTGTAATTGCCGATTTGTTTGTGCTCTAAAGTAGGTTGGAAGGGTAGAGTTTTAACTATGAGTTTTAACTAGACTTAAGAGGATCTGAGGATCCAAATGTTCAAAAATGGTCTAATGTAAGGCTCATAATATAGCCTGGAGGTCTATAAACCCGAGCCAAATTGAAATATCCAATTAAATTTGAGAGATGACCCAAAATCGACTTTCTCGCCCGAACTCCAAATTTCGAAAAACGAGGAAATAAGCTTAATTCTCAATAGATTTCGACCATGATTGTAGAGTGAAGGTATAGGTATAAAGATAATTGATTTAGTGTAAGCCTTGAGGCATCAATCAATAAGGCTGAAAATGAATAAATAGTAACACTTTATTCAGTGCAAATGCAAATGAAGGCTGTGGGTACCCAAGTGGAGGGCACTGACCTTGACGACGTGTGGGTCGTGCTACTGGAGTTGCAAATTTTGGATCCTGTCAGATATCCCAAAAGCCTAAAAAAGGGACTCTAACCAGCGGCCACGCCCCTGTACCCAATTTCGCCTAAATGCTCCGCCCGGGTGTGAGTGTGCTTCTTTTAAGGGGTGCCTTTTTTTATCTTTTGAATGACCACAAATCATAAAATCTAATCACTTTCAGTTGTAAACAAGATAAATATCCGAATATTTACCCCTCAATTTCGGGAGGAAAGTCATCTTAATTATATGGAAAAATATAGTGCCTCCAGGATAATTCGTACCAACCAATTTTTTTCTTCAGGTGGTTGGAAATACGGTTTAAACCGCAACAAAACTGACGGTGGTGGTAAAGGATGGACTCATGATTTCTTTGGTTATGTTTATCCTTCTGATGATGTTAATCCACCAGTATCTGTGTCAGTTGGTTATGAATCTCGCCATTGGGCAACGCTCGTACGACAGGGTGATTATTTACAGGTGAGAGCATTAGCATTTTCAGGGGTATCGGAAAATTTGTGTAGGAGAGTAGATTTTTATGACAAAGCGATTATCTATTCATAACATTAAAAGATAATTACTTCGTAACAAAATTGTGCTCTCCTAAGTAGTAAGATATGGAGAGAGCTGGCACATTTTTAACACCTCCAGCAATGCCGAAAGTGAGTGACACTACAGAAAGTGAGTGACACTACAGAAAGTGAGTGACACTACAGAAAGTGAGTGACACTACAGAAAGTGAGTACATTTTTACAATAACACCATGTGAAAGGTTTGATATATATAGCAATGTTTATATTAACATGTTATTATTATTGTTATTTGAGTAAGGAGAGAATGAGCTTCATTCGAATTTGTTCTAAGCTCTGGAATACTTGGTTCACATCTCGTGGTTTTCTTTACGCTTTGGGTTTCATTTTCTTCGCACTCTCATTACATTAATCAAGTAAGCAATGGAAGCATCAACGCCGATTCAAAAAAGAAATGAAGTGCTAAACCGCTGTCCAGCTGCTCCGAAAAAGAAGAAATGCTTTGAGACTAGAATTTCAAAATGGAAGGATAATCGTAGTCTCAGTTTCGGTGTTGAAACCTACTTCGATCAAGATGGAGACGAGTTCATCATAATCGAACAAAAATTCATTGGACAGCAATCAAACTCCTTTATCATACTAACACCTGGCAAAGCAGAAGTTTTAATCGATAATGTTTCGAAACGTTTGACTGAATACAATCGAAAGAGATACAAAGAAGAAATGCAAAGTGTATATTTTCTATTAATTCGTGAAAAAGTTTTCAACGTGCGAAGGGAGATGTGCGAAGGGTGTTTAGAAGGTTATCCAAGTCAAATTCACCATTACTGTCTTACAACTGAAGCAGAACGATTCGTTGAAGACGCATTCTCGAATCTCCTTAAACATGTAGACGAAGAGGAAGCAAATAGAAATTGTAACAAAGCTATGAACATGAATGGCGAAGTCATATTTAGTAAATCTGAACTTTTAGTAGATGATTATTGGGTTAAAGGTTTAAAGAGTAGGATTGTAAACTTTTTAGATTCTTAAATTTATATTTACATCTATTTAAAAATGATGAATAAAATGAATATAAAAAGTACAAAAGATCAATAAAAATATGTTCGGATTAATTCCTCAATGAGTAGTGTCCATGGGCTAGAGTATGAATACCATCATCTAAAATGTAGCGCTTGTCATCGAACGGTGATAGACTTTTTTTTTATTTTGTTCGATGGTATAGAGAACGTGCTTGAAACTTCGGATCGAATTAAATGTTGTGGATACGGTTGACATATCCATCAATGTAGATTTGTAATCATCGTGTGTCACTCTATTTTTCAAAGTGATCTTTTTAACACCTTTTGCCTTCTTTGATTCGATAGGGATGACTTTTTTCTGCTTCTTGTCATATGTATGATAGTACATCGAGTACATTTTTGCCTTGAGACCGATGAACTCCCTCAAGTTGTCACCTCCTAACTCATCTTTAAACTTGCCAATGACCTTCTTGTTCGTAAGATCATAACACATATGTGAGTCAGGATAATTACTGAAATCGAAGAGGTCACGATCGTCAGAAAACACTTGGTACATATTTTGATCTCGGATCGCGTAGCACAAACTATCCGTATCAGTGAACAATAATCGAGATTTTTCTTTCTGGAAAACGTTGCTTTATGTACTTATAATGAAAATCATACATGAGGATCTTGCTTAGATCTAACACTGTGAATCCAATGTATATTGGTTTGTTCAATACAATATTTTGCTGGATCCGTTCCACACCCACTAAGTTTTCATGGAAAATGTGCAGCTTTTTAAATGATGGTTGAGCTACAAATCTTCTCAACGAGTTCGGTGCTGAAAGAGAGAAAGAGAGAGTAAAACAATGATAAGTACCAAGTAAAAATAATAAGAATAAATAATAATCAGAAATCATGAAAATTAAAAGTACCTGTAACCAGATTGACTTTCCGTCTTTTTCTCATATTTTCCATGGTCTTCCCAAACATTGAGTTATTCATTAACTTAAAGAAGTCTTTCTCAAAATCATTGGTCGATCGACTTCTTTGAATGGTATTGTACTCGATGTATGGCTTCAACCACTTGGATTGCTTGAATGTGAGGATTCTGGAAATCTGAAAAATATATAATAATAATAATATGGTTATATACGCTATTCAATCACCATCAATACCACAACTACACGCATACATTCATACTAAATAGCTTTTTAAAAATATTTCTTACCGATTTCAATTTCATACCCAATGATAGATAGCACTTGAGGTTACGGTAGTGGAGAACATACTTTCTTTTATCGAAAAGATTTGGTACGAGTTTAGGATAACTTTTGAATTCGGTGTTCTCTTTTCTTAGAATTTCTTTTTGTTTAGGTGAAAGCATGTCTTCTGCAACTTCCATTCGTTCTGGCGCCAGTGGATATTCAGAGTGTGCATCGTGTAAGATAGCAGGATAATCTGAAATAGTATGATGATACGATGAAAATAAAAAAATTCATCAATAGTTTATGTTTAGTAACTTCAATCTTTCAGAACATCATCTATTATTCTATGAGTAAATCATTCATCGTTTACCTAAATCACACTCGATGATGAAACCATCTTCTGCCTCATCTGAAATTATGCTAACATCGAATTGTTCAATCTCGTCATCCTGTAACCATTGAAAATTTCCTAAGATAAAAACAAAAAGATAGATAGAAAAATGAAGTTGAATTGAAATAAACAAACCACATGAAAAGTGAAACTACATTTTTACCTATGGGTAATGATTGGGACATTGCCCAACCATAAAGGTTGTTGGCGTCGAGATAAACCAAATGTGTATCTTTTATTGTCGGGTCGTCGTAGTTCGGAAGATCTTCAAGATTTGCTTTCGCATAACGTTGTGTTATCATCGATATGCCACCTTTGATTCCTTTCTCCACGAAAAGATATTGGTCAGGGTCGGTAAGTAGTTGCAAACTGATACCTGTCTTTTTCAAAGCTGCTTCCCATGACATCCCTGGAGCTGTGAAATAGTGAGCTGGATCTAGTTGGTAATGTTGTAAACAGTTTTTACGGAAGGCTTCGAAGACATCAGCCATAATCAACACATCCGTCAACACGTACAAGTTATGATAGTCTTTCAGGCTTTCCATCTAGATAAATGTTAACAATAAATATAATCACCGTCATAAGAAATCTCATCTCACCTTCTCATTTGTTACGCATAAACAAACAGGAAACTTCATTTATAAAATCAAAATTTCAAATCAAAAGCCTTTACCTCGAACTTGTTCCATACATTTTTCGCATGATTGTAATCTTCTTCGCTCACATTCTCTTCTGAAAGTGTGCTGTAGAAGGATTCTCTTGGTGGAAGTTCAGTTTCATCATCAAATCTCGTGATGTCATCGAAGTATTCGTAAGGATATATACCTTTTCTAGTCAAAAGGATGAAGCGCTCTTCAACTTCATTCGTTTGTCGAGGGGAGAGGTTAGGTTCTTCATAACACCTATGGTCTCTGTAGTCACCGCTGATATCGTTTCCATCCACATTCATACTGTTATCGTCCTTGTTTGAGGTTGTTGACTTCAGATACCGAATGACTTGAAGGAACTGATCTTTTGCGAGATTCGAAGCGAGCTTAGCCATTGACGAAGGCATGAATTGGAACGAATCGATGAATGTGATGTCTCCGATTGAAAAGCCTAATGTAAAAAGAGTACAGTATTGTTTAAGGATACAAAAGAAAGATAAAAAGAAAAAGAGTGGTGGGGGGGGGGTAGAAAATGGAAATAAAACAACTTACCAATGTATTTCTCACTTGATTGCGGGATACAGAATGTCTTTCCATGCTCTGGCTTTATTGCAGATAATATTAAGTGACTATCATAACCTTTAAGATTATGAAAGACGACAGGAATTTTAATCTTTTTCGGATTTATTCTTAGCTGTAGGTTGCATATCGAATGTGCCGGGCCCCTGTATTTTCCTGAAGGTAAAACAAAGGTTATAAGATTACTTTCAAGCTCAGCCTAAGAAGAATAATCATGGGGAAAAAAAGAAGTCCTACCTGTGACATGGTTATGGTCGCGGACTTTGATTTGATTTCGATCGAAGGTCCATCCTTCTGGGAATGGTTTACCACAAATGTAACAATTTTTGGTTTCTTTGTGTTTTTTCTTCTGACTGCTGCTCAACTCTTCCATTGGGATCTTTCTTGCTAAGATCTTTCTAAGACTAGCCACTTCCTCTATCAATTTATCCAAAAACTTTTCCGCTGCGTCTTCTCCGAAGTAAACAAACGGTTCTTTATAGAATCGCGGGTCTGAGCTAACAATGTGTAAAGCGAATCCGCTCGGTTTGTGGATGTTGCTCTTCTTTGTTTTCTTGTTAAAATCATCTTCCCCTGTCATCTTCTCAAGGAAGCATTCGAAGTCAGCATAGATTGTGAAAGGTAGTTTCAGTTGATGCTCGATTTTAGTGAATGAAATTACATCGTCAATACCATTGTTCTTTGGATAAGACACAGCCTGCACGCCATGTTGTTTTACAAATCTTTGTGTGTTCTATTTGAACCGAGCTTTTATGAAAACCATGCAAGCAATACATGCAAATATACTTTTGGCCATTGTGGTTTGAAAGTTGCTTAGTTAATAGTTTAGATAAGTCTTTAATCCATGCGTAGTGAGTTGATCCTTCACCGTTGGAGAAGTACAGCAAGTTGACGTGTTTCTTTCCATCTTCGATGTTACTGCTCACGAACAGAGGGAAGAAGGTCTCATCTTCATATCCAATCACGTTCACCGAAATGTTGTTCTGGGTTTCAAATTTGGGTACATCTTTGATCAAGACAGGGAAGGGGATTCCCTTGAAGTTCAACTTACTCACATGCTTACGATAATGGTATGCCTCTGACTATTCCTCTCACATGAGTATAGAGCAGCTAGGATGGCCCACATAAAACATCTTTCATCTGTGTTGTCAACGTTTACACATGCGTTTTTTCGATGACACGAATTTTGGTAAGGGGATGTATGATGATGCATTTAGTGGATCATATTTAACTGCAGCTGAAAAAAGAGAAGAAATTATGTTAGCTTAACTTTACAACACACTGAAAAGTAGAAATACTTGTTAATGTAAGATAGGGAGCATGTAAAAAGTCTTTACGTTTACCTAAATCAATAGAGAGCAATTGATCAACAACCCATCCGCTACCATTTCGCTCGTAGGCTTCTATCTTGTCTATTATTCTCTTTAGTGCTGATTCTATTTGTTCTGGTATCATCATCGTATCATCGTCTAGAAACGTGTAGACATTTGAGGTGTGGATGACAGGAGGGTTGGTGATATGGCTTGGATCCTTAGCCTGATGGTAAAGCAGTTTGACGGAAAAATAGAATTTGATGGAATGATTAGAGCGAATAACATCAAGGAATTCTCTAAGATCTGCAATTGTTGGAATGATGTTCCCTCTGTTTGCTTGCACCTTTCTTCGGTAGATTTTTACCATGCGGTTTATGGATGTCTGCACCAACCTGATGTTGTTGTTGTTGGCTTCATCACCATCATACACAGTTTCGTTGATAGCTGCAGTCTGGTCCTCGTCATTGATATTACTATTACCCGCACCAGTTTGATCTTTGTTTGAGCATATCCGCATGTGATATGTGCGATTAGCTTTGCTGCTTAGTTTCTTGTTACAGTAAGGACAAAAGAAACCTTTTGTTGTTTTAGTAATGTGATCGGTAATTCTATCATCGGTTACAATTGTTGACGATTCTGTTGTTGGAGGAAATAAATAATTTTTTGTTACTATGTAGAAACCATGCTAACATAGTTAGATTCCTTTGAGAGTGGTTTCTACATTATGATAAAAAAGAGTGCAGTTTAAAAGCGAATGGACTTTAGTAGGCTAAGAGCACTATAAATATAGAACACTTTTCGAAAGCAATATATGAATACCTGCCTACCTTCTGGGGAAATCAATTCCTCTTCACCTTCAGTATTGATCACGGAAGTGTTCATTGGGAGACCAGTCGATGTTGGTGGAAGACCATCCACTGTTAAAGCATCAGTTTGGATATCGTCTAAATCTGAAAGATAAAGAGATAAAGTCTCAACTTCTTCTTAAAGAATAACTCAAGAGATATATGGTATGAAAACAAAAACAAAATATTTACTCACCATTTTGCAGAAAGAATAAGTCTTCAATATTAATGTTACTGAAATCATGATCTGATCCAATGCTCTCAGTGTTGGGTATTATATTGCTGAAAAACGTGTCATCATCATTTCTTTTTCTTGAGCGGCTTCGAATCTTGATACTGTTCAGTAATGAGAAGAAAATAAAAAGATGTAAAAGCAAAAATTATAACAACAAAGGGAGTAGGGTTAAAAAAAATAGTAAGTAAGTAAAGAAGAATCTTACAAAAGTCTCTGGAAAATTCAGCCTCGCTTTCCCTAGCAGTTTCGAGTATATTGTTAAGTTCTTGTGAATTTATCAAAGATGAATTCTCTTGATGTTGTTGTTGTTGTTGCTGTGACGTAACTTCTTCTTCTACTTGAGGCGAAGATTGATCAAATAAAAAATCAAAATCAAAATCCACATTAGAGCTTTCATTATTTTGCTCAATCTGTTCATCACCAATAACTGAATTACGAAGTTGACAACGCGTTATGTGTCGTCTTAAACTCCACTCTCGATTGAAAGAGCTGCAACATAATTCACAAAAGTATTTTTTCGACTTCCCCATTTTTTCAAAGATGAAATGAAAATGTCACTATATCCTCGCCTTTTATAGCCTGTTTTTCTCTTCTTGTTGCAAAATGTTTTTGTTTTTTTTTCGGTATTGTCACTCATCTTCTGTAGTGTCACTCACCTTCTGTAGTGGGGTTTTTTTCGAAAACCAAAACATGATGATAAAGTGTGAAAAAATGCAAATGTGATGAATAGTGCAGCTGAAATACTTATCTCGTGCTTCTCATCTTCGTCATGCTTGTGGTATGTTGTTGTTGTTGTTTTTTTACTTTTACTTGTGTGCGCGTGCGTTTTTTTAATTGGCTTGGGTTTTTTTTTTGTTTTTTTTTTTATTTTGTTAGTTACACCCGTAAGCCCCGCCTAGGCGGGGCTTACGCCCCGGGGCCAGCCAGAAGTGCAGTGAAGGTAATCTTTGAGGGTGCTATAAATCAGGTCAACTTTGACGTTTAGGTCATCACTTTGTGATACATACCTTTGAAGCTAACACGTTCACAGTAAAAAGTTGTAACAGCCACTAAGAAATTAAACTATGATTGAAACAATGGATGTAGAGTTGAAGCATCCTTTCAGTCTACTCGTCAGTGGTTCAAGAGGTGCAGGGAAATCTGTTTTTGCCCGAAATCTTATCAAATACAGAAATGATGTTTTCGATAAACAGTTTGATAGAATAGTATGGTTGTTCGCCAAGCATCAAGAAGATCTTTTGGAGGAATTGAAATCCTACTTTCCAACTGTAGAATATGTATTTGGATTACCCGCTGACCTTGATGAAATGTTCGACAAATCGAAAAACAATCTGTTGGTTTTGGATGATTTGATGAACCAGGCGAGCTCTGATCAACGTATCGAACAGCTCTTCACGCGTGGAAGACATGATAATCTTTCCATCATATACCTGACGCAAAATCTCTTTCACTCCAAGCAAAGGACCATCAGTTTGAATTCTGACTACATTGTTGTTTTCAAGACGCCCCGTGATCAATCGCAATTTCACCATCTGGCAAAACAGTTTCTTCCTGGAAATTCCAAATTTTTGCTTTGGGCTTTCAAAGATGCTACCAAAAAGCCTTTCTCCTATATCTTTCTGGATGCGCGACCTCAAACGAACGACAAACATAGAGTGAGAACGAACATCCTACCCAACGAAGCTCCACAGTACGTTTACATTCCATCCTAAGCACCCCTAACAATCATCGTCATATCAACTATACTTGTCTGTGGATTATTGAATGTACTAAGAACAGTAACAACGAATTGCTATAAAAGAATGTTGTGGTATGCTCTACTCTTCATTTCACACACGTAAAGGATGCAGTTAACATCGTCATGACTCAACGAATGAAAAAGAATATCTCATACCTCAAATTTTTACAACAGTGTTCACCATCAGAACGGAAACAACTCTTAAAGGTGGCAAAACCTGAAGCTGTCAACACGATTTGTGATTGCATAGCTAACGTTGTTCACGGTAATATTCCCATCAACAGCAAACAAAAGTGTCAACTCAAAAAGAAGGTGAACGTCTTGAAGTCCCTTTGCGACTCTAAAAAGAAATCTGCCAGTAAAAAGAAACTTTTGATTCAACACGGTGCCGGAATCTTTTCTTCTATTCTCGGTCCGATTATCAAAGCCATTGCTGAAATTTAGATAGATACCGTTGCGCGCTCACCATGAGCGAAGTTGGTGGGAAAAAGTTCATTGTCATCACACCGGAGGAGTATGAACTATTAGTGAAAAACAGTAAAAGGGAAATTTCTTCTTCAACGCTGTCAACATTTAACAATGGTAAATTGTTGGAACCACCAGAGAAAGTAGCTTTACACCAGTCCAACGAAAAAATCCAAAGTGTGTGGGACCGTCAGGATGTCGGAGAAGACGAAAAGGTTCGGATATTCATGAAGGAATTCAAAAAGTTTAAAACATACTATGATCAACTTTCCAAACCAAAGATTGTCGAGATTCGCAACTCAGTTCCATCGTCATCATTATCAGCATCAATGGGAGCCGTTAGACAGAATGATAGCAACCAAGGTGATCAAATACTGAAAGATTTGGGGAAAGTCCACAGGGGAAATGCTGAGAAGTTGATGAAGCATATCGAAGAGTACGGTGGCGATAGTGTTAGGTGGGATAAAAAGAGTGGAGAGCTTGTGTACAATGACATCCGCTTACAGACTTCTAATATTAGCAAGTTGCTTAAAGATGTTGTATCAGCTGGGAAAAGGCAATCTTCAGAGCCACAGCATCTTTCCACTTTTCTGAAAGCTCTCTCTGAGATCGAGACCCCTCTTTCGATGGTTAAAAACCCTAAGAGTCTCTCCTTAATGAGAGCATACGCTGAGAAAGGTGAAGAGGAGAACAAATCAAACGTTATGAATGAGGTCACCCCCAGCCCAAGCCCAAGGAAAAAGATGAAAACCACTGGAACTCCGCTTAAACCGAATAATCGAAATATGATGATACCATCGCTGGAAAGTCCCCCTGTGAAGAAGTCTTGGATTTCATCGACTCGTGCACAACGTGTTAAAAGGTGAAATCCGTTGCTCTAGCTACTTATTCACCCTCTACGCGTCATACAATCAACATCGTTTTTCCTGCAGAGAGTGATGACAGCGTTAAGAATACGTATTCGTGATGTGTTACGGAGATTTCGTTTGATGGTGGTTTGTTGTAACTCAAAACTGATCGTGGAGAACAGTCAAATTGATGGAAAACCAAGGTCAGAAGAGACAGAAGAAAAAGAAGACGAAAAGCACGACCAATGAAGAGCTTCCATTTTTACATAGACTTTGTAAAGCTATAAAATAGCTGCAACCCATTTTCATATATTCATTTGTAATTATTGTATCGAGAGACATGGAAGATAAGACTGAACAAAGAGAACTGTTGAAGAAATTGTACTATTCCTTTGATCACCCCTCAGCCTACTCAAGTGCCTATTCGCTTTATCGAGAAGCTAAGAAACACAGCAAAGACGTCAGTTTCAAAGATGTCAAGAAATGGCTGAGCAAAGAACTCGCCTACACGCTTCACCGTCCCGTTCGAAGAAAATTCAAGACTCGTAGGGTGATGGTATATTCCAAGGATGAAAGCTGGCAAGCAGATCTCGTCGACTTGTCTAAACTCGCAAAGCAGAATGATGGTCACAAGCATCTGCTCGTTTTGATTGATGTTTTTTTCGAAATTTGCATGGGTCAGACCTTTACCCACCAAATCTGCGAGTGGCATTGAGAGGGAACTGAAAAGTATACTGCTGACATCAAAAAGACAACCGAAAACCTTACAAACAGACAAGGGGAGCGAGTTTTTAAACAAATCCGTGAAGCAACTCTTACAAAATCGAAACATTAAACTTTTCACTACGTACAGTGAGCGAAAGGCATCTGTTGTGGAAAGATTCAACCGCACATTGAAGAATCATATGTTTCGATATTTCACAAAGCAGGACACTCGTCGTTACGTTGACGTCTTGCAAGAATTGGTTAGGAAATACAACAATACAGTCCACAGATCAATTAAAATGAAGCCTTCAGACGTTACCGAGGGGAATTCACCTCAAGTATGGATCAATCTTTATGGTGAAACAAAAACCGAAAAGAGAAAACCTAAGAAACCCAAATTCAACATAGGGGACTTGGTGAGGATAAGTGTTGAGCGTGGACCCTTTAGAAAGGGCTATCTCGAAGGTTGGAGCGAGGAGATTTTTGTTGTTAAGGTAACCGTGACAGGGGGTAGTGTTGTTGTCTACAAGTTAATGGATCAAAATAACGAGGAGTTAAAAGGTACTTTCTACACAGAGGAACTTCAAAAGGTTCTTTTACCTTCGAGCTTTCGTATCGAAAGGATCATCCGTAAAAAACGACAAAAAGGCGGGAAGACGTTGCTATTTGTTAAGTGGAGTGGATACCCTGATACGTTCAACAGTTACATAGAAGAGGACGATCTAATCAGTGGAAGTCGATAGGAAATGGAACAATCTCAATTTTCAATCGTACTACCTAGCAACAGTTCGATGGAAATGTTTCCAGACAACAAGACCTCAAGCTACAAGGTGGTATTACCCCACACGTTGAAGGTTGACAGAGAACGTTACGAAGTGGCATTGTCAGAAATACAATTTCCAGTCACATGGTATAACATGCGAGAGGGGAAAAACTTTTTTGTCAAGACAGTTCACAATGTTACGGATAAGGAGTTTTACAGTTACTACGAACGCAACGATATGATTCCTCTGGCTAAGGAGCACAAATTCAAACCGACACCGGGTACTGTCAAAGTAACGATTCCACCGGGACATTATTCAAAACCAGAGGAGATTGTCACATTGTTAAATGAAAAGGAGTCGAAAAGACTGAGACCCATCAAATTTCATTATGATTCGATCGGGAGACGTATCAAGATGACTTTGGAAAAGCACTGTACTTTGAAAATGTCTTCGTCCGACATTGCCCTTTGTCTGGGGTTTCATGGACAGGAGTACAAGACAGAAAAGGAATCGAAGTCGTTCATCTCAGAATCGATTGCATCCGTCACGAGCATGTATCATTCGATTTATGTGTATACAAACATAATTGAGAACCAGCACACTGGGAATTTCAAAGTCCCACTTCTCAGGGTGGTCCCTGTCCAAGCAAATTATGGTCAGCTAAGCTGTGTCAACTATGATCGTCCGCACTACATGCCTCTGAGTCAGTCAGAGATACAAACTATTGAAGTAGACTTAAGGGATGACACTGGAGATTTAGTTTCATTCGAGTCTGGGAAAGTGGTGACGACGCTACTGTTCAGAAGAAAGCAAGCTAAATTCTACTATTAAAGTTATATCACGGAAAAGGAAAATGACCAAGCGTCCTATTCTTCAACATGGTAATGGTCTTCCAGCATTTAGAGGAGGTATCATGCAAAGAGGGTATGGTATCGGGGGGCTCTTTAAAAGTCTCCTGCGAGCTGCTGCACCTAAACTCAAAAGTGTTGGAAAGCAAATTGGAAAAACCGCAGTGAAGGCAGGACTACAAACGTTTGGTGATGTTATTGGTGGGGAGAGTTTGAAGAGTTCTGTAAAGAGAAGAGCTACCGAAAACTTTAAACAATTGATTGCGCCCCCCACCTCCAACCAAACGTATAAATGCAAGCACAAAGGGGAAAAGCGTCACTCGCCAATCGAACAGCAAAGGAAGAAGGACAACAACACAAAGACGTGGAAAAGGAAAGAAAAAATCTTCATTCGGTATATTCTAGACAAACGAAATGATGGAATCAAAGAATAAAGAAAATCCTCATCACATAGAGTGTGGACTCTCGGATGTTGATTTGTTCAGCCCAACAGTTGTCCAGACTGATATACTAAAGAGCACCTTTGAGGAAATTTATCCCACCACCAAACTGGAAGACAATGGTCCCATCGATTTTACCATTGAAAATAACACTAACTAAGAATTTCTTGGATCTCTCGAACAGTTACGTGAGAGCTAAGGTTCAAATCTTGAATGGAGATGGTACAAACATAGGGGTAGACGATGATGTTACCAGTGTAAATTATACTATTGGTACACTTTTTCGACAGTTGGATGTGATGTTAAATGGTTCAATCATTTCAGACTCTACGAACACATACGCATATCGTGCTTACATGGAAACTCTGTTGAATTATGGAGAGGAGGCTAAAAAAACTTCTCTTAGCATGGGGTTATACACGAAGGATGAGGCAAAAAAGCTGGATGAGTTAAAAACAGCAAATGGGAACAGAGGTTTGGATGAGCGAAGCGCGTACACAGAGAACAGCAAAATTGTTACAATATGTGGACGCCCTCATATTGATATAGCTCATCAAGGTAAACTGCTTGTCAACGGTTTACCTATTAAAATTACGCTTCACCGTCAGAAGGATGCATTTTCTCTTTTGACAAATGATGAGACACCGACTTATAAGTTCAAAATTGTCGATATAGTTCTCCGTATCAAAAAGATTGAGCTTACACCTCATAAATTTGGAGAGATACAACAAACCCTTGAAAAAGAATCGATTGCATACCCAATAAATCGGGTTACAATTAAGACACGTTCTATTCCTATCGGACTGGGAAGTATGAACTGGGAGAATTGTATCATGGGACAAATGCCCAACAGAGTTATCATTGGAATGGTAGAGAACAACGCATTCAACGGCTCCTACAAGAAGAACCCGTACAATTTTCAACACTTTAACGTTTCAAGCATTGGGGTTTATGTTAACGGTGAATCTCTCCCAGCAAATCCTATGAAACTAAACTTTGACCAGAGTGATTTTTTAGATGGATACAGAAGTCTTTTTGATATCACTGGAAAGTTATACCGTGACGAAGGATGCGCTATTAAAAGAAGTGACTATCCAAACGGCTATTCATTTTTCGCTTTCGATTTGTCCCCTTCACAGTGCGGGAGTCATCAAGAAGTTCAAAAGACTGGGAGTTTGAGGATCTCTTTTGAGTTCTCGAAAGCTCTTGAAAAATCTGTGACGGTGATTTTATATAGTGAATTCGATAATAGTATTTCAATCAACAAGGCAAGAAACATTCTCAAGGATTTTTGATGCAATGAACACTACAGAACTAGAAGCACTTTTGAGTTTGGACCAGAAAATTGAAAGACATTTTTATCATGGTGTTTTTGCACTCGATCAATTCGTGGAGAATACAGAAGTTGAGAAGGAAAATCGTGGTGTTTGCATCGTAAATGAGCAAGCGTCAGAGGCAGCTGGAACGCATTGGGTGTTAATATATTTTGATGAAAAGAAAGTTGTTTTCTTTGATTCTTTTGGTAGACCGCCCGCCCGCCCGCCTATTTCAAACTCAAGGCAAAGATAAACAAACTGTCGAGAAGAAAGAAAAAGACATTAGAAGTTTCCAAACAACGGCTGCAGAGTTATCAAAGTGTGATGTGTGGTGGATTCGTGATTTGTTTTGCTTTCTTTTTGTCACGTAATTACAACTTGAAAACAATCTCACGTTTCTTTTCTAAAGTTGACACCGCGTATAATGACACTTTAATTAGACGCTTCATGGTGAAGGTGTTTAGTTTTTACTTCTACTAATTATTATTTAATGTTTATTTAGTATATTCCAATTAATTGTTGTATCTTTAATTAGATAATTTTTAAAAGAAAACCGACCATAGATGAGACAAAAAATTTATGTTTTCTATTCATTTTCATCCAAGCAGGTGACTTAAGATTGAGGTTTTTTTCAAGATTGTCCCTTCTGAAAACAAAAAGGTGATTTTCTTTGTCTTGCGAAGTGTATAAATTTCCATGAAATTTGACTTCCACTTCATCAGATCTGATCTACAGTCGCAATGGTTTTTCATTTCGCAGACATTGTCTTTGCCATTTGCGCTTTTATCAAACTACAGCAACTGCCCCACTTAGTGGTGTGGGCATTCAAAAATAATAAATATCGTGATTTGAGAAAATTTTTGGAAGTCAATTCTTATTGTACAGCGTTAAGGGAGGAAACTCAACAAAAAACGATGATGATGTTTTTGGAGCTGAGGATGCGAGAAAGTGAAGAAGGTGGTGTGCGTCGGTGGGCGAAGAGAGTTTTGCTGGAATTTAAGTGTACGTGTGGGATCTGTCGATGGTAAGTTTATTTTCTTTTTTCTTTTTCCTTTTTCTTCTTCATTTTCTTTTTTTTTTTTTCTTTTTCATGCTAAGTTTTATATAATTTTATTTACCTCACAGACCTCAGACTGGCTTGTTCTTTACTTTTAACATTTGAAGACTTTAATCTACTTTGTTTATTTGCTTTATTTGGGAGTTCAGATGATGTTTGATATCAGCGGTGTCTTCTAAATTGTTCTTAGGAATTCAAGCTTTGAAGTGCATTTAACTTAAAACATTCTCACTATTTTTTTATTTCCCAGGCTCAGAGACGAGGATGGATTGACGGATCCCACAAAATGCTTGATATGCACGACGAAGGAACGAAACGCTGTTCTGAGTGGGTGTGGATGTGTGGGGATTTGTCATGGATGTGCAAGTATGCTGTTGATGTTGGACAAAAAGTGCCCAACTTGTAGAACCCCATTCACATCCATTAAGAAATTGTTTTATCAATAAAATAAACAATTTACATATA